>NC_081185.1:63495888-63561356 GCF_029867415.1 Vicia villosa | reverse complement strand
CCTTATCCGGGTGCTTATCTTGGTTGTGCTTATCTTGGTTATGCTTCACTGTCCTTCTCCGTTATCTTGTGTTGTTGGTTTGAGACAAAGCTAAAAAGTCTTGGAAATAATAAAAACCAATACTAAGCTGGATCTCCCATGTCCAAATGACGAAGTGGGCTATCTCCATTGTTCTTATAGCTCCAAGCCTTCATTTCTTCAAACAGCTTTTTGGTCTCAGCATGGGTTGGTCTTTTAACAACTTCTTGAATCAATAGGTCCTTTCTGAAATGCATGGTCTCCAAGTAACGGCTTCTCAATTCCCAACCTCTGGCCTCCTCTTGAGCTTGAGTATCACTTTGGCCCTTTTCTTCCATTCGACCCTTCAACTTGCGAATCTCTTCATAACACCCCTCAATCTTTGCCTGACGTTCCAGAAGGAGCTTGTCTGCTTTCTTTCGACGGGCTTTCTCTGATTTGGCTATATCAGTTTGGATTTGGAGCTCCTTGTCAATTCTGCCAACTGATCCTCATAATGCTCTTTCATCTCCCTCTCTTGAGATTTAACAGATTTAGAGTCTATGGTCACCCTTGACCTTTTCTGAGAAGTACTTCCTCTAGCATACAATTCTTCAAGCTCTATTTCTCTCATTTTCAACTTATGAAGGGCAGAAAGCTTCTCTTGCCTATCAGTATTCATCTTAACTTGCATCGTCTCCATTTGCTCAGTCAATTTCCGATTCTGCTCCACAGTCTGATTATAACAAGGCATGGAGACAATGTTGGGTTGCACACCAGCAGGAGGATACAAAGGATCTTTTGGAGGGAAGGGCATCCCTTGGGTGTTGGCCACAACTTCAACCCACTCAGTATAGTCTTTATAAGTCGCACAGTCTCTTTGACCAAAATGCTTCTTATCCCTCCAGCAAATACTCTTCCAGGCTTGCGCAGCTTCTGCCATTTGCCCAACATTGGTGGCTGAATGATAGTAAATATTCTCAGCAATCTCTGCTTGTTCAGGAGGACTAATGAAAGCGTATCCATATGTTCTTCTAGCCAGGATAGGATTATAGTTGATCCCACCTCTGATGCCCATGAGAGGCACATTTTTGAACTTCCCACAACTCATAACAACTTCCATATGGTCCAAGGATCGGTTGTACCAGACAATGTCCTTAGCTCTAAGCCCATAATCCTCTCAGCCCATCTGGATGTGTGCCTACTATCAACAAAAGCTCCACGTTCCGGCAAATGTGATCTGAACCAACGGTATAGCAGCGGAGCACAGAATCTAACCAAACCTCCTTTCTGCTCATTACGATGATGAACGGAATGATAAACATCCCCCAGAAGCGTAGGAATGGGGTTCTGCAGAATGAATATGTGGATGGCATTCATATCAACAAAGTCAGGTACATTTGCGAACATCACAATACCATAGATACCTAGAGCCAGAATAGCTCTAAAAGTGTCCCATTCATTGGCTTCAGCAGCATCACAACCTCTTTTAACCAAGAACTCCATACGAAAACCATGACAACCTCCTTTCTTGGTGAGATTTGCTTCCACGACTGACTTGCTCAAATAAAGAGCCTTAGCAATTTCAATGGAATCAGGGGCCTTCATGGCGCTATAATAAGGTACCTCTTTCCCAACAGGAATGCCAAGGAATGACGAATACTCTTCCAAGGTAGGAGCCAAAAGATAATCAGTGAATGCGAAACAACGGAGGGAAGGATGATAGAACTGAAGCAAAGTGTGAACTCCCTCTTGCTCATCCTTGGTGAATGGCATCTTGAGGAGGCTCAGAATGTACCCATATTTTTCTCGGAAATTGGTTAACTCATCCGGTGTGATCTTCTTTGCCAAACACTCAACAGACTTCAGATTAGGATTCACAAAAGAATAAGAGTAATTGCGCTTGCCAGTCTTCAGTGGTGGAGCCATGTGTTAGTCGGAGACAAAGCCAAAAAGTTCCTGAAAATAAATGAACATGCATGTTAAATGATATGGTGGAATGCATTTCATTGGGAGAATCCTAAAATCTTTTCATTATTCCTTTTCTTTTTCCTTTTTCTTTCCTCTTTTTTTGCAAAAAGGTATGTATATATTCTTTTTCTTTTCTTTTCTCTTTAGAAATAGATTTTAGGCTTCTCCGCGAATGAAGTGAGGTGGATGCAATAGCATGATGTGTCATGTGCATGATGTGGTGAGAGACTGAATGTCCCTCGCGGCTCTGAACGTCTGAGTAATACTGATTGTAACAGGTTCAAAATTTTGACTTCAGATTGCAAAACGGAAATCCGGGTATGATGAAGGCTGGTATCCTGTCCCTCCCCAAAACTCACGGGTATGAATTCTAGACACGGACAGGTGGTCCCTAATGGTCACTGGGGTCTATAGTTCCCATGGGGTACAAAGTGTTTGAGGCAACAAGAGTGCCAGACACAGTGTTCCATGAAAGAACCTCGCCCAGTTGTGGTACCCCACATCAACTCGATCGTAGCAAGAGCTACGGGAGCCAACATGAGCATCCACGCTAATCCTAGGTGTCACTTGGCCTGGGTAGTGGGCCTTTTACCTCAAAAACCCCCCACCTGCAAAACAGAACAGAAGACACCAAGGAACACAGAATATAATCCATATGCATGATGTGCAAACAGAAATAGACATGATATGCAAGCAGAAAATAAACATGCAAACATATATACAAGATATAGACATAAAGCAAGTAAACACCCAGTAAATAAACAAACAAACGCAGGCTAGGGATCGACTCACTAAGGATGGACCAGCAACAGGTCTAGCAACATCCCCAGCAGAGTTGCCAGCTGTCGCACGCTCGCGAAAAATGAACAGAGTCGCCACCAATATATTTATCCCATAAGGGAAAGGAATATCAGGAAACCTAACAAAGGAAGGAACAGGGGTCTTGCGACCAGAGAATCAAGGTACGGGAGTCGGTTACGCAAGGGGAAGGTATTAGCACCCCTCACGCCCATCGTACTCGATGGTATCCACCTATGTTTGTTTCTATCTAAAGGGTGTGTACTATGTCCATGTCTAAATGCGAAATGAATGCAAAATGTAGGGAAAACAAAGAATTGTACTCGCACGGGCCCTACCCCGCTGCCTACGTATCCTTTTCAGGAATCAGAGTTACCGTAGCTCGGCTAACGATTTTCCGTTTGTTTTTGTTTTTTTTTAGTTGGGCGGAGTTAACGCTCACGCTCTTGCATAAGGGATCGACCTAGGATGCAATGGAGCGGAGATAACGGTGCCCTTAGGTGCCAAGCAGGCGAAAGAAAAAGAAATGATTGGTTTGTGTCTTTTAGGGTAATTCCATGATGACGAGAACCTATTACAAGGTCTCGCATCACTTCCTCACTTTTGTTTTAAGTCTGAACATTTATTAGGTTTTTTGAAGTGTTTTTGGTTGGTGTTTTTTAAGGGGATTTTATTCAAGTATTTATTAATGTTTTATGGTTGTAAAAGAAAAAAGAATGCAAAAAGGGGGAGACTAGCCTATTTTCTAGGAATTCTATGTTGTTCTAATTCTACAAGAAAATAAGGGAGGAAAAACCAATTAAATGGAAAAGACAATACTAAGGATCAAGGGCATTTTAGACATTTCACATATATGGAAAATATTCACAAAGAAAGAAAGAATTAAATCTAAACTATTTGTGAAAATATATTCATGAACTATCTCATTTTTATTTCATGCAAGAGATACTAATTTGAAATATATAAAATAAAATAAAAACCATTATTTTTGTTTTATGGTTTTATGTAAAAAGTCTATTAAATTCTAAAAAAACAATTAAAGTCTAGAGAGTCAAAAAAAACTAACAATCTAATTAGTGGAAAATCTTTTTTGTTGTTTTTTATTTAAGAAGAAACAATTAATAAATTGCAAAGAAAAAGATAAAGGAGAAAATTATTTTTATTTGTTTTTAATAAAAGATTTCTAATGTCGGACAAAATATGCATAAACTTGCTACATGATATGCAAAGAGGTTTGTGAGATTTACCTATGGGAGAATCTTGGATTGAGTTGAGAGAGAGAGAGAGAGAGAGAGAGAGAGAGAGAGAGAGAGAGAGAGAGAGAGAGAGAGAGAGAGAGAGAGAGAGAGGAGAGAGAGAGAGAGAGAGAGAGAGAGAGAGAGAGAGGAGAGAGAGAGAGAGAGAGAGAGAGAGAGAGAGAGAGAGAGAGAGAGAGGTATAGTGATATAGTGAAGAGTGGAGGTGAGAAATGGTTGATGTATGAGTTTCTATTTATATTGCCAACCATTAGTTTGTGATTCTCAATCCTTGAATGTGGGACTTGGAATAGTTTGCAATACCTCTTTCTCATTTTTCCAATGTGGGACTTGTAGCACAACTTTTTCATCTTTCCAATGTGGGACTTTAATGTGTGTGTAGTGCAATTGTGTGTTGTTTTGTTTTTTTTTTTTTTTCATGCTGTGGTGCTTACTTTAGACACTTATATCTCAAGCCATGGGTGGTCAAATGATGCAAGAATGGTGTCATATCAAAGAGGGCATGGGATAGAACAAGATTGGTGTTGAAAATATCTCAGGATAAGGCTTAGGAAATATGAGAAAAATGGCCTTGAACTCATGCAACCATCACTGCACACGCCCAGCAGCATGCAGTCCCGTGCGTATGGCCAAATTGTGACTCTGCGAGGGTGGTACTTTAAGCCTCTCTATCTCGATCAATACATGTCCAAAATCAGTGATACTGGTCTCATTGGATAGAGGACATGGCAAAGAATAGTTTAGAACTGGGCTTGTTTAAGATAGAGACTTGTGGAAGGAGAAAGAGGCCTTGACATTTGGCCCGCCACGTGTTTGCTGAAATGCGTTGCGTGCCCAGAATTCTGTGTCATGGCTGCCTGCAGAATTTGGTCAGGGTTGGGGCACCACTTTGAAGGCTTGTATCTCACTCAATATTTGCTCAATTGTCCCAATTCTTGTTTCTATGGATAGATGACATGGCAAAGAAGAGAATGATACCAAGTTTGCGTTCATATCACTTCTGTACAGCTCTAAAAATGACTGGAGATTTGGCATGCCATGTGTTTGTGAAAATGCCAGGTCATGACCTGACTGGTGACCTGGAATGTGACTTGATTCAAATGAGTTTCCAGCAACTTCACACCACTTTAACTCTTCATACAAGCTTCAAATGAAAAAGTGTCCAACTACAAAGTTGTTCTCCTCCATGAGAGGAACAACTTTGATGTTGGAAATTTCTCCGAAAAATGCCGTTTGCCACGTGTAATCTGGTGCTGAAGTGGACTGCTCAACAAGATTTAAGACATCAAAAATTTTTCTAAGTGTTGGAATGTCCTTTTTTCTATTTTTCCCAACTTTTTGCCGAACTCCCGATTTTATCCGTTCTTCGACTTTTCTTGATTAATTTTCCACCAAAAGTCAATATTTGAATAATTTTCCCGATTTTGACCCAAAAGTCAACTGTTCTGATTTTTCCGACTATTGATGAAATTCCCGATTAAATCTCTTCCACTCACATCCAGTCAAACAAACACGTCCACACAGTCATTATGAGAAGTTTTCCACACATAGAAGCCACTTCTGATTAAATGTTGACCAGAAAGTCAACTGGTTGACTTTGGTCAAAGAAACCCTGATTTAAAGAACCAGATGATTTGCAAGCTTGTACCCTCTAATCAATGCCCTGATTTGAAGCAGAGAGACACCCCAATCCAGGAGGACTTCAATGAACATAGAGCCACATGATTATACTTCAGTTTTCTCATTCTCTGATCATACTTCTTTGCAATAAAGCTCCTCCTTGTTAATCTTTGAATAGTACCAATGGTATGAATGCATGCATGTGAGTTATAGCCTAAATGATGTATGTACATGAACGCAAAGCCTAAGCCAGTTAGAAGTAAAGGGTAGGACAAATTTGGGGTATGACACTGTTGAGATTCAACTGAACTGGAGGTACAAAGAGTATGACCCTTTCATAATGTCACATATTGTTAGGCAAGTTTACTATGTTCCTTATCCTTCATTTGTGCCACGTAAACGAGGGTGGTGTGTTGTCATAAAAACAAAAACAATGGGTCATATTGAATCTGACGATCTAGTGGAAGAAGATCTTGCTTTCCAAGTTGATGAAGTGGAACAAATTAATGATGTGATTGCAGATGAACAAACTACAAGTTTGTCTGATACAATGGTTTAGGGGCATCTAGTTGATTCGTCTATATTGGATGAAGAGCATGAAGATATTGCATCTGAGGACAATATCACATCAAATGATGAGAATGATGTGGATGACGAGCACGAAGATTTAGAATAATGAATATATTTTGTTGGAAATGTATTTTTTATAATTTCACTTAATGAACTATGTATTGAATGTGTTAATGACAACCAGTTGTTGAGATTATATTTTTATAATTTTACTTAGTGAACCATTTGTTGAATATATTTATATTAATTGTGTAATCTCTATAAATAGGTAAAATGCCACCCCGACCTGATAAAGGTAAGGGTGTAGCTGATAGTGGTAAGAAGAAGCACCAACGCCCACGAGTAGTAGTATGTCAGTCACCTCAGTTGGCCACGTGTCCTCCCCCGCAGAGTCAGGTTAATCGTATGTCCATGGCCAGTACTCAGGGTTTTCTGCCACTTTTCTCCTCTCCGTATCCATATGACAGTCCGTCTTTTATTACCCCACCACCACCTGGTTACCCATCCTTCTAGCAGACACAGATGCCCCCATCCTTCCAGCAGACACATGTGCCCCCATCCTTCCGGTAGACCGGAGGATTTGGTTTTCCACCTCCCACACAGATTAGTCCCTCATCTTTCCAGCAGACTGGAGGATCTAGTTTTCCACCTCCCACACATACTAGTCCCTCATCTTTCCAGCAGACTGGAGGATCTAGTTTTCCACCTCCCACACAGACTGGTCCCACCCCACCATCTTTCCAGCAGACTGGTCGCACCCCACATCCCCCACATGTGCCCCCACAGGATGATGATCAGGCGGAGGATGAGACTGCGGATGATCAGTTGGATGGGAGCGATCTTCGAGGGGATGATGATCCGAGTCAGATTCATATCATTGATAGGAGATTTTTTATTAGGCCCGAAGGAAGCTCGTAAGTTTCTTATTTATCAATTTTTATTTAATTATACGTTTCCATTTTTTATAACTTTATAATTAATGTTAATTCAATTAATGTTGTTTAGATTCACGCCGAGTCGGACTGCTGCCAAAGTTATAAGTTATATAATTCAGCAGAATTATAAAAAGCGTATAAAGACTTTTAAAGATGTTAAGGGCGATGATAGAGAACATTGGTTTACGCATTTTCAGGTATACTTAATTTATTGTTTAAGTTATTGTTATTTAAATGACTTTTTCACTACAGTTATCTAACTTCTATTTTATCTACTTTTATTGCAGGAAAAATGTGTGTGGGAACCAATGAAAGAGAGACATATATAAAAAAATTATTATGGCAGAACTGCAAGACGATTTTCTGACATGCTACGACATGTTAGAAAACGTTGGGAACTTCATGGCATCCGTCCCAGTTGGATAGGAGAAGAAATCTTTCGCGAACTTCTTAAATATTGGGAGAGTGATGAGTTTGCGGCCAAATCTGAAAATGCAAAGAAGATGAGAGCATCTGAAAAGGGTAATTGCCTTAATGCTGTTGGAAGTATAAGCACTGCTGAGCATGTTCGACGCATGGTAATAATTATTACCACTTCTTAAAGTTATAATTTCAATTAATAATTGATATTATTAATTATAGTTTATTTTGTTATTTAGACTAAGGAATTAAATAGACCACCACTTATGACCGAGCTGGTTGCGAGGACTCGGAAAAAGAAAACAGGAGCTTTTGTTGACAATCGTACACAAAAAGCTATGTTAAGTTATTTAAGCTATCAGTATTATTTTTTTAAGCTATCTGTATTATTTGGTTAAGTTGGGTATTATATTTGGTTAAGCTATCAGTATTATTAGGTTAAGTTGGGTATTATATTTGGTTAAGCTATCGATATTATATTTGGTTAAGCTATCGGTATTATTTGGTTAAGTTGGGTATTATATTTGGTTAAGCTATCCGTATTATATTTGGTTAAGCTATCCGTATTATTTGGTTAAGTTGGGTATTATATTTAGTCAACCTATTGGTATTATTTTTTTAAGCTATCGGTATTTCTGTAAGCGATGAATTGTGATGTATTTGGTGGCGATTGTGAAGTGCCGATAAAGTGTTGATATATATGAATTAAATTGGTGATAAAAGTGCCGATTCTGAACTGATGTAAATGCTTATGTATGGCATAAATGATAATGTATCCTCTGCCGTGTGCATATATATATATATATATATATATATATATATATATATATATATATATATATATATGTGTGTGTGTGTGTGTGTGTGTGCTTATGTGATGATTGATGATATGATCGGTATATCCCAATGAATATTAACCTGATGATGCAAAAAATATTGCAAAGTGGAAACCATGAATATGTGATTCCTTAATTTGTTGATGAAGTTTTAATATTCTGATTTATTAATTAATTCCGACAGGTAGAATTAGGGTGTTATAATTTTCATGTGGCATGTGAGATGTTGTGGCGTGAAAATCATGTGGCAACTAAATTTGTGGCGTGAAATTCATGTGGCAACTAAATTATATTTAACTTTTTTTTGTATGTGTAGGATGATTATCAGGCATTGCTTGTACCATTTCTGACTGTTAATCCTCAGTATACTCCAAGACCGGGAGAGCCGCTTCATCCGGATGTGGATTTGTATCTTTGGAGTAAAGTCATTGGCGGCAAGGGGCCTAACGGGTGTTTTTTTGGTGGTGGAAATTTGGCAGGCACCTTGAGACCTAATGATAGAACTCTATATCAAAGAGTTCTCGACGGGGAAGGAGGTTCACGTCCTGTAACTTTAACAGATGAACAGAGAGAAACCGTAAGACAATTGGCGGTAAATGAGGTGAGGCGTGAGGCGGCGGAACGTGAAGCGGCACTGAAAGCCCAAATGATGGCAATGCGGAATGATCATCAGCGGGAAATGGAGGTCATGGCGAAAAGACAATCAGATATGGAGGCACAAATGCGACAATTTATGCAATCTTTTGGTGGAAACCAAAATATGGGGGGTTCTGCGCCGACTGACCAGGAAAATCTAAATGAAGATGAATTTCCTGACCCAGACTGATTGTTGATTTAATTTAGTTTTTATTTTGTTGTTACTTTTGATTTTGAATTTTGTGTAAACTATTAATTAAATTATAATTACATTATTTAGTAATATTAGATTTATAATTTTAGTTTCTTAATTTTTATATTTTAGTATATTTAGTTTATTGAATTAATTTATAAATTTTATAAATTTTAATATATTTAGTTTATTGATTTATTTATATATATATATATATATATATATATATATATATATATATATATATATATATATATATATTTGGTTTTTTGAAAAAAAAATTAGTGACGTGATTTCCATGTCACTAAGTAGTGACATGAAAATCACGTCGCAACATAAAACATATTAATTGCGCTTTTCATTTACTCCTAGGCAACTTTAGTGACGTGATTTTCATGTCACTACTTAGTGACATGTAAATCACGTCGCAACTAAAAATGCTTTTTCTGACCCAAACGCTGCTACGCCTGCTCTGACTGAAAGTGCAGGAATCTCTGGTCCAAACTTATCGATGTGATTTTTACTTCACTAAATAGTGAAGTGAAAATCACGTCACTAAAAGTTGCCACCTTGCCTCTTGCGACGTAAATTATCACGTCGCAAATATTGGTTTGTGATGTGTTTTTTTTGTTTGTGGCGTGATATTCACGTCACTACTGAGACTTTTTTTTATAGTGTCACCCACTCATCCAACGCGCTTCAGTTAATAAATATAGGCAAAATAAAAAACATATATGAACCACGCCACGTGAATGTAACAAAACGCGCGAAATTCAAATTAACCAGTGGCGTGAAGACACACACCCTTCTTCTTCCCCAGAACCGTTGTTTTAGGTCCCCAATTTTTACCTACGGACGGAGTCCGTCACTACATAACACGCACCTATCAAAATCTCATACAAGCATAAAAAATTAATTGCGAAGCCATGGATGAGTTCGTCTCATCCTCGCGAACTCAATGGTACCTGTAATTTCCTGAAATTTTCTCTAAAACGAAAAACCCCCATTCATGCTCTCAAACCCTAACAATGGCAGATTCTTTATACCAGCGAATAAATGCAATTAAACTTCCAGAAACATTCACAACATCACGTTAATCACAAATACACAATCAAAATTTGTTTATGATGCATGAATTGTTGGAATCGAGTTTAAATAAGAATGCACAAACCGTGAGCTTGGAGGACGTGTTCTTATGTTGCGGCCTTGGAGAGTGAATGAAAATCCCTCTGTGATGCTCCACAAAGGTGTTTGAATCTCCAAAACACCTTGAATTAACCTATAACTCCAAAACCAATTTTGTTTTTTATCTTGAAATTTTGAAGTGTGGCACGAGTTATTGAGGCTGTCAAAAACGTATCTATGCACCATGAATGGTTAGACTTATATAATGGTACAATTTAGGTCACCAAAAACTGAATGAATCTTATTGTATCAAGGATTTGCATTTGATGGAAATATGATTTGTAAATATTTCTAAATTGGTCCAATTTCAATCTTTTCTCATCAATCTTGTTTTGCACAAAATTGGGTGGAAAATATGATACTTATTTGATTGGATTTGATTGGAAATCAAAGCCAAATCAAATCCCTTTCATAATTCCTTGATTATTTGATTTTAATCATATTTTTAAATGAATAAAAGTTCAAATAAAATCAAATATTCATCAAAAAGTCGTGGCTTTGAGATTGAATATCTTTGATGACTTGAGGAACAAGATTGGATCATAAAAGAGTGCGCCTCTTTGCAAAAAAAAAAAACCATTTTGACCCTTATTTGCTTCATGTATTTTACCAAACATTGACCAACTTTGACAAAGCATAACTCCTTAAATATTTATTATATGAAGATGTTCTAGGACTTTTTGGAAAGCTCAAGATGTCCCCTATAAGCCACTTTGGAACCTTTTTTTACATTTGGGGATTTTATCTTGATGATATTGGCTTTGACAAAAAACAACTTTTGGTTGACTTTCAAAAAGACCTGTAATGTTTTGGCTCATATCTCCTAGATGAAGCATTTTTTGCCTTGGCTTTAGAGAGAAAAAGTTGTAGAGAGTTGAATTTCCTTAAAAATAATATTTGTTTGGAAACTTTATGATGAACCATGTAAACGTTATGGCTGGTCAAAGTTCAGTTGACTTTTAGTCAAAAAACCCTAATTTAGAAACTTTGAGTTTTGTTAATTTCTGAACTTTTCTTGATGAATCATGATCAACCCTTGATTAATTGATGAATTCTACTTCAAAACATTGATTTTGACCAAAAATCAGGAATTTTGACTCTATGTTGACCACAATTGACTTTTAGGTCAAACTAGTCGACTGTTGACTATTTGAACATTTGACTGAGCAAACTTGTGAACTAAGACTTGAAATTTGTCATGGAGGTAGTTTGAATTATAATAGACCATATGAAATTAATTTGAGACCTTGATACATCCTCTTCCCTTAAGAAATCCAAAACCTAGTTTGAGGACCCTTGATAAGGAGGAAGTGTGTATAACCTACCCTTGAGTTGTCTTAAGCTTTTGACAATTAGCTGGGCTTGAACATTGAAATGTGGAGGGAAAATTTTGGAGTATCACAGCTGCCCCTGTTCAATCTTTTCAAACATGAGGACATAGATTGGCCTGTGTGCCTGTCGGAATTTGAAGGTGGAAGAGGATTGAACACTATAGTACCCAGAAATTTGCCCTTGATGATGCAGGAACTTATGTTGGAGATGGGCTTAAAGATGCCATCCAGATGTTGGCATAATGTTGTCAGAATGAATCTCTCTCTGGATTGTATCTGATAGGTATACTGAAGGGTGTCGGGATAAGCCATACACTAGGCCTTGTACATGTTGAAGAATATTAGAACGAGTCGTCCATTAGGCTATATTTAGAGAGTGCCATCCATTGGGCTGTGTTAGAATGAGCCATCCATTAGGCTGTATCAGAGCGCGTCATCCATTAGTCTATAGAGAGAGCTAGCCATCTGTCATACCCTAAAATTTTCCCATCACATTTTTACTTTCAAACTCATACAATGATTCAAGGCTCAAGGGTTAACCTAAGGCACACTCCCCTAATCAAAGGGTCCTCAAATTAGGGTTTTGGATTTGCTAAGGAGAAAGGATGTATCAAAGCCTCAAGTAATATTCATATGATCTCTTAGGATTCAAATCATCTCCATGACAAGTTTCAAGCCTCAGTTCACAAGATTGCTCAGTCAAATGCTCAAAGGGTCAACAGTCGACTAGTTTGACCTAAAAGTCAATTATGGTCAAAGTACGGTCAAAATTCCTGATTTTTGGTCCACATCCTTATTTTGAAGTATCATTCATCATTTGATCAAGGGTTGATCATGATTCATCAAGGGAAGCTCAGAAATCAACAAAACCTATAGTTACTAAATTAGGGTTTCTAAGCAAAAGTCAATTGTACTTTGACTAGTCATAAGTCTCTCATGCTTTATAAAAAATTCCCTATTAAAAGCTTATTCTCAAGTAATTTCAATTCTCTACAACTTTGATGTTGGGTCCAAGGTCAAGAAATGCTTCCGCCTAAGAGATATAAGTCAAAACATTACAGGTCCTTTTAAAGGTCAACCAAAAGTCATTTTTTTCAAATGAAGCATACATGAACATGGAATACTCAATTGATATGAAGCAAAAAGGATCATTTAGAGGACACTCTAAGCTCTCTAAAAAGTCCTAGAACACTTTCATATGATTAAAATTAAGGAAGTTATGGATTGCACAAGTTGGTTGAATTTCAAGAAGTCCATGAAGGAAATATTGTTCAATCTTGAAAATTTTCCAAATGGGCTTAGGTTTTGTTGATCCAAACATGATTCTAACCTTGTTAGAAGTCTCTTGGCCCAATCCCTTGCCATTTTATTATTTATTTTATTTATCTTGATTTTTAATTCATTTTAAATTCAATATAATTAAAATAAATAATGGAAAATCAAAGATTTGGTTTTAGGTCTATTATGTGATCAAAATATCATAATTATATCAATATAATTAGATCAAGATTCGTGCAAGAGAGATTGGAGAGAGATGAGCAAGATTTGAGACTCTTTTAGAAAGTCCATAATCAAGAATCAATGACATATCAATCTTCCAATTTACCAAGATTCAATCAAAAATTGTTGACCTAAATTGTCCCAGCATATATATTCAACCATTCCAGATGCAGAGGGGGAGATTTTCGGGAGCCAGGAATCATAGTTAAAGAGAAAAATTTCTCCAAGAGCACTATTTCGATTTTGGAGTTTGGTGAGGTTTCAAAGGATTTTAAACATTGCTACACGTTCCTTGGACATTCCTGAAGCTTTTCCAATTACTCCCAGTCCACGCCGCTTCGGGAATCATCAACAATAGACCACGGTTTGTCACATATGTTTCAAGTTCGATTACATCATTACGTGCAGTTTAAACAAGTTTCGAATATATATTTGTGTTTAGATTAACGATTGCAAGCTTTCTGGACAATTAATTTGATTTTGGTTGCAGTTTGAAAGATCCACCATGATTAGGGTTTAAGGTTCAAATTTGGGGGTATTATTTGTAAGCGAAATCTGACCAGGATAAGATTACCAGTGTAATCAGGGTATTGAGTCTGATTGAAATATACCTTTTATGTATGTTATCATGGCTTGTATGGTTTGTTTCAAGGTGCATGGGCTATAGCTATGGAGTTTTGGCCGTAGGTAAAAGTCGTAGTCTAATACGACACTTGTGCGAGGAAGACGACCTCGTGGCGTCGTTTGGTTGGTTGGATTCAAATCCAAGGCATCAGCGCGCGCTTCTTTTATTTTTAAACTAATACGTTTTGTTAAATTGTTTTATTTCTACAAGGTTATCAGCGCGTGAAAGTGGAACAGATGGCAAAGCTTGTCTCCTTGGTCCTAGCAGGACGACGGTTCGAACTTGGCCAGGGACATCCTTTTTTTTTCTTCAGGTTTCTTTGTTTTTTTACTATGATTATGTTATTAAGTTAATTTAGTATAATTAGAATAAAAAACCCTAGGCTAAGTAGGATTAGGTTTAATTAACTTAGTCAACTAGGTTTAACCAATATTAGTTAAATTATGATTAACATTCTAATTATTAGGATTAATTTTTAATTATTTAAAATAATTAAGTTTAATTTTAATTTAATTAGGATTAGGTTTTTTTCTAATTGTTCTTATTTAACCTTAGGTTTTAAACAATTAAAATAATTAGGTTTAAGTAATTAATATTTGGTTCGATTATATTTAATAATCGCGCTGGTTATTAATATTTGCTTTTGATTAAAAAATGTGCCAATTAATATTAATATTTAATACAAATTTTATATGCACAATTGAGGTTACTTTGCTAATTGTTTTAATCAAATCAATTGATTACGATAATTGGCGACAAATTAATTTAATTTAGCTAATTTAGGTTAGGGTCAATTTATTAATTGTTTTGATCGAATCAATCGATTGCGATAATTAATAATAAATAATTCAATTTACAATTACCCTTAAAACAATTAAATAACCTATACAAATCAAAATTCAATTTGCTAAGGGTTGTAATCGAATCAATCGATTATGATAATTAGTGACAAAAATCAACACCTGTCAAATTGTCAATTATGTTGATCAAAGCTATTGATCAACACGATTAACAATACTAAAGTTTAAAACACTAATCAGGGTTGTACGCCACGTCAAAAAAAAAATTCCTTTCACAAACTACGAATTTTAAAACTGCGACAATTACCAAACTGCATACGGTAATTTAAAATACACTTTCAACATTCATACTAAATCTAAGGCGTACAACCCTCCCCGAACTACGTAGACTCTGATCCTCCATAAGGAGGTACGCAGGAACTTGGTAACAAGGCGAGTCCCCTTCCCTAAAACTCCGATTAGGTTCGAATCTTACCGTTCATCCTTGAAAGCATAAACCTTGCCTTAATACTCTTAAGCCATAAACTCTTGCCTTAAATATAAAACCTTAGGAAAGGGTTAAGGGTGCCTAACACCTTCGCTTGA
Organism: Vicia villosa; assembly: GCF_029867415.1. Taxonomy (NCBI): domain Eukaryota; kingdom Viridiplantae; phylum Streptophyta; class Magnoliopsida; order Fabales; family Fabaceae; genus Vicia; species Vicia villosa. The sequence goes on along the minus strand of NC_081185.1, from coordinate 63,546,098 downwards.
CCTGAATATAATAACTTACCCAGATTTCTTAACTTCGTAGGGTTTCCTATTCGCCCTGGTAGAATAGGTGGGCGACTCTAAAGTTCTTTAATTTTTTAGGGCAGGTTGCTACACCATCCATTAGGCTGTATTAGAAAGAGTCATCCATTAGGCTATAGAAAGAGTCAGCCATTCATTAGGCTGTATTAGAGCGCGCTGTAGCAACCTGCCCTAAAAAATTAAAATTTAGAGTCGCCACTTATTCTACCAGGGCAAATAGAAAACCCTACGAAGATAAGAAATCTGGGTAAGTTATTATATTCAGGTCAAGGGAAGGTGTTAGGCACCCTTAACCCTTTCCTAAGGTTTGCATTTAAGGTTTGTAAGAGTATTATGGCAAGGTTTGTGGTTTATGGCTAATGACAAAAAATGAATAGAGTTAAAAGTGAGATTTAAACCTAATTGAGGTTTTGGGGAAGGAGACTCGCCTTGGTTATCCAAGTGCCTACATAACTCCTTAGGGAGGATCAGAGTCAACGTAGTTCGGGGAGGGTTGTACGCCTTAGAATTAGTATGAATGTCTGAAGGCATTTTGAATTACCTTATCGCAGTTTTAAAATTCGTAGTTTGTAATTTTGTAAAAGAAATTGTGTTTTAATATGGCGTACAACCCTAATTGTAATATGTTTCATTAATCGCGATGATCAAAAGGTTTAATCACCATAATTAACAAATAAAATAGAGAAGTACTAATTGTTAGAACAAGATTTGTTCTGATCAATTATCTTAGTTTTGATGATAACAATAATATGAATTTTGCTTAAGATAATATGGTACTCTAATCCAATGCAATTTCCTTTTCAGGAAATATATAAAGAGTATGCATAAATTAGCGCTCAGAAGCTTTGTCTCAAATGGTTCAGCATGTAACATCAGAACATGGTCTGGCAAGACATCAGAAGATGGTCGAAGCAGAATCAGAACATGGGTCTATGGAAGCATCAGAAGAACAAGAGAACAGAAGCACTGAAGTTCTGATGGTATCACGCTCAGAAGCACTTCAAGGTCAGAAGATCAGAAGATGCTTTGCACCAAGCTGTTTGACTCTGATGATATTCAAACTTTGTATTCACAAACATCAGATCAGAAGAAAGTACAAGTGGCAAGCTACGCTGACTGACAAAAGGAACGTTAAAAGCTACTAAAGGCAACGTCAGTAGACACAGCGTGAACAAGGCTCGAGGTAGTTGACAAAAGCGTATAACATTAAATGCGATGCTGTACGGAACACGCAAAGCATTAAATGCACTCAACGGTCATCTTCTCCAACGCCTATAAATATGAAGTTCTGATGAGAAGCAAGGTTAACGATTCTGGAACAAAACAACTCATATTAACTTGCTGAAACTCTGTTCAAATCAAAACTCAGAATCTTCATCTTCATCAAAGCTCACTACATTGCTTTTGTAATATATTAGTGAGATTAAGCTTAAACTTTAAGAGAAATATCACAGTTTGTGATTATCGCTTTTAAGAAGCATTTGTAATACTCTTAGAAAGATTACATTAAGTTGTAAGTAACTAGAGTGATCGTGTTGATCAGAATACTCTAGGAAGTCTTAGCTTGTGTCTAAGCAGTTGTAATTAGAGTGATCACGTGGTGGTCAGGATACTCTAAGAAAGTCTTAGCTTGTGTCTAAGCAGTTGTTCCTGGAGTGATCAGGTTGTGATCAGGATACTCTAGAAGACTTAGTTGCGGACTAAGTGGAAAACCATTGTAATCCGTGCGATTAGTGGATTAAATCCTCAGTTGAGGTAAATCATCTCTGCGGGGGTGGACTGAAGTAGTTTAGTTAACAACGAACCAGGATAAAAATAACTGTGCAATTTATTTTTATCTATCAAGTTTTAAAGCTACACTTATTCAAACCCCCCCCCCCCCCCTTTCTAAGTGTTTTTCTATCCTTCAATTGGCATCAGAGCGCCGGTTCTAAGGTGCAAGCACTTAACCGTGTTTAGAAAAGATACAGGAAGAGAAAAACGCTTCAGTTAAAAGATGGCTGGTGAATCTCAAGCAAATCCAACTCCATCTACATCTGGCTCTGCTGAGCAACACAATGGAAACAATGGTTATACTAGACCACCAGTATTTGATGGTGAAAACTTTGAATACTGGAAAGATAAACTGAAAAGTTACTTTCTTGGTCTAGATGGTGATCTATGGGATCTTCTGATGGATGGTTACAAACATCCAGTAAATGCCAGAGGCGTAAAGCTGACAAGGCAAGAAATGAATGATGATCAGAAAAAGCTTTTCAGGAATCATCATAAATGCAGAACTGTTTTGCTGAATGCTATCTCTCATGCTGAGTATGAAAAGATATCTAACAGGGAAACGGCCTATGACATATGAGTCCTTGAAAATGACTCATGAAGGAAACGCTCAAGTCAAGGAGACTAAAGCTCTAGCTTTAATCCAGAAGTATGAAGCCTTCAAGATGGAGGATGATGAAGACATTGAAAAGATGTTTTCAAGATTTCAAACTTTGACTGCTGGATTGAGAGTTCTTGACAAAGGCTACACCAAGGCTGATCATGTAAAGAAGATCATCAGAAGTTTGCCCAGAAGATGGGGCCCAATGGTAACTGCATTCAAGATTGCAAAGAATCTGAATGAAGTTTCTTTGGAAGAGCTTATCAGTGCCTTGAGAAGCCATGAAATTGAGCTGGACGCAAACGAGCCTCAAAAGAAAGGTAAGTCTATTGCATTAAAATCAAATATCAAAAAATGCACTAACGCTTTTCAGGCTAGAGAAGAAGATCCTGAAGAATCAGAATCTGAAGAAGAAGATGAACTGTCCTTGATCTCCAGAAGGCTAAATCAACTCTGGAAGAACAAGCATAGGAAGTTCAGAGGCGTCAGAAGTTCAAAGAAATTTGAACGTGGAGAATCTTCTGATGACAGAAGATCTGACAAGAAGAAGGCTGTCTGCTATGAGTGCAATGAGCCTGGACACTTCAAGAGTGAATGTCCAAATCTTCAGAAGGAAAATCCCAAGAAGAAGTTTCATAAGAAGAAAGGTCTTATGGCAACCTGGGATGAGTCAGAAGATGATTCAGACTCTGAAGATGAGCAGGCTAACTGTGCGCTGATGGCGACAGAAGATGACGGATCCGAATCTAAATCAGAATCAGATTCTGAAGAGGTATTTTCTGAACTATCTAGAAAAGAGTTAGTTTCCAGTCTAACAGAACTTCTGGAACTCAAAGCTCATCTTAGTATCAAATACAAAAAGCTGAAGAAGCAATTCGAATTTGAAACTAAGAAGCTGGAATTGGAAAATTCTGAAATGAAGGAAAAAGTTTTAAATTTATCCAAAAACAGTGGATCTCCTTCTGAAACAGAAAAAGCCATTCCTAGCATGAATCATATTCTGAAAGAATATGACTTGAGCTTCAGAAATTTTTTATCTAGAAGCATAAGCAGAAGTCAACTAGCTTCTATGATATATGCTGTGTCTGGAAATAATAGAGTAGGCATTGGTTATGAGGGTGAAACCCCATACAAACTTGAACCTGTTGATGAGATGAAAATCACGTACAAGCCATTGTATGATCAGTTCAAGTATGGCCACTCACATGATATTAGGCACACATCACATGCACAAAGCTTTCACATTACACACACCAAAAAGCATGTGACACAACCTAGGAGATATCATGAAACTCAGAATAAGAAGTATCATTCTGTTCCTCCTGTTAAATATTTTGCTAAACCCAAGTTCCACCAGAACTTGAAGAGAACTAACAAGAAAGGACCCAAGAAGATGTGGGTACCAAAGAAAAAGATTATTTCTTTTGCAGATTCTTTTGGTGACAAAGAAGATAACATACAACATGTCACGTCACCTGGACTCAAGATGTTCTCAACACTTGAAGAGAAGAAGGACTGTTTTCCAAGTCTTGATACTTAAATCTGCTGAAGAAGTTAAGTGTGAAGGAGATCAGAAGAGCAAGTTTATTAGATCTGGAACCATCTGTTTAAGTTTGTTTCTAAAGCAATGGTGTTTCGTTCTTGGCTATTCTGAATGTTCTAAAAGCTACAGAATATACAATAATTGAAACATTGATTGTAGAAGAATCAATCAATATCTGGTTTGATGATAAACGTGTTTCTAATGAAACAAAGCAGCTTAAGAATTTCTGCACATACAGTTTTGTCTTATCAGAAGCTGCAGAACAAAGAAGTGAATCTTCAGAAGCTGTGTATATCAGAAGGAATGGATCAGAAGATCATTCAGATTTACATTAGCACACTTCAGAAGGAGTGTTTCCAGAAGAGAAACTTGATCAATCAGAAGCAGTGATCAGAATCTGAAGGCGTAAAGTCTATTCTGAAATTTACAGCTGTCATCTATTATCTTATGGTGAACACGTGTCTGTGCGGTTAGTACAAAGCGTGCAGTTGAAAAGACGCCGACCTAGGTAACTGTTTTTAAATCATTTCATTTACCATGTTCTCTCTCCTAATGTCATTTCTCATTAAATGTATAATGATTTCTTTTTTATTTTCAAATCTTTTAAATAACCCGCTTCATCTTCATTCTCTCTTTCTCTCTCCTTCTCTATCTCTTGTGCATCCCCCTCGTTGCATTTTTTTTAAAACCCTAGTTTTTGATTTTGATCTCAAAGCATAATCATCATGAACTCATCTTCTTGTTCATCAAACTCAAAAGAAAACCTCACCTCTACACAAAACCTTCTAAGCAAATATGAGTATGCTCCCTTGAAAACTTGCTTAATACCCACGAAAGATCTGGAAGTTTTATGTGAAACTGCTGTGGACTTAAACAATCTTAAAGCGAATGGCTTTAAGTGTGATGCAAGAATATTTGAGCAAGGATGGTCTAAGTATCTTGATAGATTGGTTGGTCCAATTTATCCTGAACTTGTGAAGGATTTCTGGGTACATGCAACGGTTACCCCAACTGCCATCATTTCATTCGTGCTAGGGCATGAAGTGGTTATCAATGAAAAGCTCATCAGGAAGCTGTACAATCTGAATGATGAAGAAGGCTGGACTGGTTTTCGACATGCATCAGTTGATTGGTCTAAAGTTGAACAACAAATCTCTCAGACTTGTGGAATTGACTCTAACAACACAGGCACCTTAAGGCCATTTTATAGAGTATGGGCTGAGATTATTCTGGGTTCTCTTCATCACAGAAAAAGGATGCTCTCCTCCTCCTACATCAGTCCGGATCACAAGTATACTCTTTTCTGCATTGGCAAAAAGACTGAAATCAACATCTCCCATATTTTATTTGAGAATCTGAAAACTTCTATCTTTGAGTCAAGAGAAGACGAAAGGGCGAAGTACCCTCATATTTCAAGAACGACTATTCCTTTTGGAAGAATGATTTCAGACATTCTGATTGAAAGCAAAGTGCTGGACTCCATCAGAAAACTCAATGCATCCCATGTGCTTGGAGTAGTTCAAGGTCCCATTTTTAATGGTGTGGATTTGTTCAGATTAGAACTCATTAAAAATGTACCTTCTGTGTGCCCAAGTTTTCCTGACATTCTCTCAAGAAGAGTTGTTGCTGAAGGTTTTGCCTCTCTGTTTCAAGAAGAACTGCATCAGGTTGTCAAGCTATACCTGGAAGATTGTGTTAGGAAGCAATCAGATATTGATCCTGCTTGGATCCGTGGCAGAATACTTCCGTCCAAGGCTGATCTTCTAAAGAAGGATCAGAAGGAACTAAAGGCTAGGCTAAAAAGAAAAGCCCAAGAAGATGAGGCTAAGAAAGCCAAGAAGTTGAGAGTCACCTATGATCCTGACAAGGTGGACTCTGAAGAACGAAGAGATAAAAGGATCAGAGATTCCTTTCGCAGAACCAGATCTTCTTCTTCTGTACAAATCTCCAGAAAGGTTTTTACTCCACCTCCTTCTGTCCTTAAACCCTCTCCCCAATCACCTCCCTCTGAACCAAAAGTAAACTTCACCTTACCAAATCCTTCTCCATCATCCTTCTCCTCTCCCATTCTAAACCCCACACCTTTAAGTATTCTTCCCCCAACTCCTTCTGATAAATCTTTCTCACCAATTCCCTTTACAAACACTCCATCCTCGTCTCAATCTATCATTTCTGATATTCCATACTCATCAATCATTCTCTCAGATATCCCTTCTTCCTCATCCACCGTACCTCCACCTTCTATATCCCATCCCTTACCTACCAGAAAATCCAAACCTTACTGTCTTCTCTACCCTGACTACAAATTCACCTTCAATCCGCCTGAACCTGAACCCTATACCTACCTGGAACTTTTCAGACATGAGGTGATTAGCAGTCTAGACCTTCTGAAGGATGCATTTCTAAATGGTCTGGATGATGCTTCTACAAGAAATCTCTGGAGAAGATTTCGCAAGGATTTTCAAGTAGAAGCAATGGGAGTACAGAAAAGACTAGTGGCTGCTGCCCCTGGTTACCTTCTGGAGGAAGATAATGGTATATACTACCATCCTCTCAGAAATTGTGTTGCTGCTGAGGAGAAGCCCTTTGTGGATGAATTGGAAGTAGCAAGACTCGCTGCTGCATTGGAAGCCAATCCTTGCAGGGAGATTGTGGTCTGGATACCTCAATATCCTGTTCTACTTGGGGATTTCAAGACACTCTTTAACTATCTGAGGAAAAATCCTTCTAAGAAAGGCCCAAGCGTGGTCATTCCGGAAGTTGTTGACCCACCAGAAGTTGAAGGTCCTTCTGCTCCCAGGAATTTAGCTGCCATTCTTCAGGCACTTGAGAATGGAGCTTCAGAAATTCCTGCTGCAGAATATGGAGATGCTTCTATGCAAGAAGCAGATGCTGAAGATCATGTTGCTGAATCAGATCCCGTTGAGGAAAATCCTGCAAATGATCTATCCATGGAAGCTACAGATCAAGTTGATATTCCTGTGGTTGAAAGCGGTGAAACTTCTTCTGATCAATCTTCTCGTTCTGCAAGGACTCTGGAAGAAATTCAGAAGAGACAGGATGAGCAAAGCTCACTCAATGCTGAGTTTAGCGCTTTCATGGTGAGGCAAGAAGGACACAACAATATGGTTCAAGAGATGCTGACCAAGATCTTGTCAAGACTAGGGCCATCATAGATTGAGTCTGTGTTGTTTCTTTCTTTTTTTTGCTGCATCTGTTTTTTTTTGTGCATCTTGTCTTTCTTCTCTGTGTGTACTTCTGTACCTGTTGTTTGCACTTAAATGAAATCATCTTTTTCCTCCGTGTGTTTCTTTTTGTTTGTCTCTGAATCTTTTCTGTTTTTTGATGATATGACAAAAAGGGGGAGAAGATAAATGATAAATGATTTGATTAATCTATCAGTTGCTGGGTAAAACTCCCACACATTTACTAACAAGAACTGCAAGTTCTATATGGTTTAAGTGTTTTGCAGGTATAAAGAAAATCTTCAAAGCAAACACAAGAAGCAAAACCATGGAAACTGAAGCAAGCTGAGTGCTGTCAAGCTTCAGAATCAGAAGCACTGAGAATAGAATTTGATCCAAAATTTGTCTATTTGCTTTGACAAAATTCTATTTGCTCTGATACATTTTATGTTCTGACTCGTTCATGCTGACTTTTGTCGTTTAGTTTTTGTTCTGTAACATTTCAGGATGTAGAGATGCTCTGATGATGCTCTGGTACATTCAACAATGTTCTGATACAAATCTAGCATGAAGTGATGTTGGTAGAAATTCAAGCTCTGAAGCTATCCGAGGGAAGCAGAAATCAGAAGCTGTGAATGTTCTAAAGATCCAGAAAACTCAAGTTCTGAAGCTGTCCTAAATGGAAGCAGAAATCAGAAGCTGTGAATGTTCTGAAGATCAAAGAAATTCAAGTTCTGAAGCTGTCCTAGATGGAAGCAGGAATCAGAAGCTGTGAATGTTCTGAAGATCAAAGAAATTCAAGTTCTGAAGCTGTCCTAGATGGAAGCAGGAATCAGAAGCTGTGAGTGTTCTAGGGATCTAAAGAAATTCAAGTTCTGAAGCTGTCCAATGGAAGCAGAAGTCAGAAGCTATGAATTCTCTGAAGACAGAAGCTTATGTGATCGTCTCTACCGAAATAATCAGGGAAGTCTTTTATTAAAGTTCTTCGAGTATTTATTTCAGGGGGAGATTATTTATCTCAGGGGGAGATTGTTAATCTCAGGGGGAGACATATTCACATGCTTATGCTATAGCTGTGTAATTTGTCTTTTGCCGTCTGTTCTTTCTGATCGCAAATTCATATCATTTATATATGTTTTTGTCATCATCAAAAAGGGGGAGATTGTTAGAACAAGATTTGTTCTGATCAATTATCTTAGTTTTGATGATAACAATAATATGAATTTTGCTTAAGATAATATGGTACTCTAATCCAATGCAATTTCCTTTTCAGGAAATATATAAAGAGTATGCATAAATCAGCGCTCAGAAGCTTTGTCTCAAATGGTTCAGCATGCAACATCAGAACATGGTCTGGCAAGACATCAGAAGATGGTCGTAGCAGAATCAGAATATGGGTCTATGGAAGCATCAGAAGAACAAGAGAACAGAAGCACTGAAGTTCTGATGGTATCACGCTCAGAAGCACTTCAAGGTCAGAAGATCAGAAGATGCTTTGCACCAAGCTGTTTGACTCTGATGATATTCAAACGTTGTATTCACAAACATCAGATCAGAAGAAAGTACAAGTGGCAAGCTACGCTGACTGACAAAAGGAACGTTAAAAGCTACTAAAGGCAACGTCAGTAGACACAGCGTGAACAAGGCTCGAGGTAGTTGACAAAAGCGTATAACATTAAATGCGATGCTGTACGGAACACGCAAAGCATTAAATGCACTCAACGGTCATCTTCTCCAACGCCTATAAATATGAAGTTCTGATGAGAAGCAAGGTTAACGATTCTGGAACAAAACAACTCATATTAACTTGCTGAAACTCTGTTCAAATCAAAACTCATAATCTTCATCTTCATCAAAGCTCACTACATTGCTTTTGTAATATATTAGTGAGATTAAGCTTAAACTTTAAGAGAAATATCACAGTTTGTGATTATCGCTTTTAAGAAGCATTTGTAATACTCTTAGAAAGATTACATTAAGTTGTAAGTAACTAGAGTGATCGTGTTGATCAGAATACTCTAGGAAGTCTTAGCTTGTGTCTAAGCAGTTGTAATTAGAGTGATCACGTGGTGGTCAGGATACTCTAAGAAAGTCTTAGCTTGTGTCTAAGCAGTTGTTCCTGGAGTGATCAGGTTGTGATCAGGATACTCTAGAAGACTTAGTTGCGGACTAAGTGGAAAACCATTGTAATCCGTGCGATTAGTGGATTAAATCCTCAGTTGAGGTAAATCATCTCTGCGGGGGTGGACTGGAGTAGTTTAGTTAACAACGAACCAGGATAAAAATAACTGTGCAATTTATTTTTATCTGTCAAGTTTTAAAGCTACACTTATTCAAACCCCTCCCTTTCTAAGTGTTTTTCTATCCTTCACTAATTATTATAATCGGTCGATTCGATTATCACCATTAGCAAATAAATGTGTTTTAAATAAATTATTAGAAGGGAATTATTCACCGTTATTCATCGTAATCAATAGGTTTGATTAAAACGAATAACGAATTAATGAGGGATTACTAATCATCATAACCAATTGAATCGGTTAAAACCTTTTAATAAATAAATCTATTTAGATATATTATTTAATTAATTAAATAATTGATTATTAATCATCGCGACCGATTAATGCGATCGAAACGAACAATAAATAAAATCTTAATATTAATTCTATTATTAATTTAATTTGAAAATCAAATTATATACATAATAAGAAGATATTAAGTTAATTATATAGTTATATAAATAACTAGTGTGAAACCCGTGCCTCCGCACGGGTTCTGGTGTGGACCGGTTTTATGTTACCAGTTAGAATATGAAATTCATAAATAATAGAAAAAATTAAAATAAATTATAAAAAAAGATAAAAAAGAAGTCTAAGATTAATATATAAGTTCAAATTTAAAATACTAAATTTGTTCCAATATAATATAGGAGTTTGTTATAAACCACTACAGTAATATTTAGGTTTTTGTCGGCCACCTTGAATAATTCTTAAAAATTTTAAAAAGATTTTTTTTTATTTGAACAATAAATATTATTTTTCTATATATGAAAATATGTTTTCCGGTATTTATTTCTCGTATGTAAATATTTTTTTTTGACATTCTTTATAAAATTATTGGAATCTATAGTAAATTTATTCCCGTATATAAATTTTAATTTTTTGAATTAATAGTAAAAATTTTCTCGTATATAAAAAGGGTTTGCCAAACAGAACCTTATATATTACAATGAAAAAGTTAATATAAATAATTTAAAAAATTATTAAAAAAATATAATAAAATTACGTTAAATCATATAAAAAAAACCTAAATGTGATATGTATTAAAAAAAAGTTCATATAAGAAAAAGTCAAATGTGATATTAATAAAAATATATTATGTACATACTAAAGTGTTATATTTGGATCAAGAATATATATTTTCCATACATAAATTTTATTTTGTCATTAGTATTATTTTGTCGTTAGTGTCATTAGTATTATTTTGTCATTAGTGTTATATTTGGATCAAGAATATATATTTTCCATTCAATAATAAATTATTTTAAATTACCTTAAATAATGTTTAACAAAAAATAAAGGAGTTACTATATTTTTTTCTCTTATCCTAAATTAGTATATATAGAAGATAATACTATAAATTTATCATGCAAATAGAAGAAATTTTGGAGACATGTCCCACATTGATTTTAAATATAAAAAAAATGTTATTTGTGTATAGTCTCCAAACAGGTATCTTTGTTATTATCAATTAGAAACTTTGAAGTTGTGTTTCTAATGTAAAGAAAAATGAATATTTTGATTTGATTTTAATTGGATACACTAATGTAAAGAAAAATGACTACTTTGAAGTTGTGTTTCAGTACAAAAAACTTTATTGGTTGTGTTTTTTTCTTAATTGATTATGTGGAATAGGATGTGGGATATGGGTGTTTTTTAATATTTAGTTTATTAGTAGTATTACTAAAGGAAGAACGTGACTTGTCAGTAAATTATAGAAAAATGTGCTTTTTATGACAACACATATATCATATATCAAATCAGTTTGTTTCATTCTTACAATCATTTAATTTTTTAAACTTTAAAAAAATAGATAACTATTATATTAATTAAACTTAAAAAAATGGAATTATTTGTTTAGACCAAAATGATAACTGAAAATGTTGCTCTTCTTCTTCTTGAGACGCCACCACCATTCTCTGTCTCATAATTTTCTCTTTCATTCCTTTTTTTCCCCTCATCATAACCATCACCCAAACAACTTCTCCTTTATGTTTTCTTTTCCATTATTATTAATATTTCATTTTAGTGTATGTATATATCTCTTCTTATAAATACATAATCAATATTTAAATATTTTCACTACTTCTTCACTTTCTTTCTCTGGTTTTTTGGGTGGCTTTGACTATATATTCATCATCAAAATTATATTAGTATTAAAAGAAAATGACAAATTAATGACACTTAAATGTATCAAATATCAATAAATATTTTTTTCCACTAATATCCTTTATGAATATTTTTTTCCCATAACATTTAAACACATATTTTATAAAAAACAATTGGGAAAAATAGAAAAAGAATATTTTCTTTTTATTGACAGAGTTGTAATAATAATTAAAATTAAAATTTAATAAATAAAAAAGAAAGATGGAAATAAATTCATAGTTTGAATTTTTCTGCGAAAAGTTCAAATTTGAATTTGAAAATAAAACAGACCCCTAATGTACCAAAAATCAGTCAAATTATATGGAAATAGACTATAAAATACATTTGCAATACAAAATATTAGGCTAAGATTGGACAATGTATAAGCTGTTGTTTTGTGCAGGAAGAATTCATCATTGTGTAGATTTTAGGTCCAAGTATCGATGGATGTGACACATGAAAGGGTTGTTTGTAAACACAATTGTCTTAGACTATTTACAATGGTTTCCAAATTCAACACCCTACTTTTTCACTTTTTATACTCCACATCATCTTCTCTCTCTTCCACCTAATAATTCAACACACATTCAACTTTTACTCACTACAATATTTTTGTTTAATAAAATTCAACACCCTACCCCACTACTTTTATTTCATATTCTTATTTTCTTTTATATTTTTGTTTTATGATTATATATTAAAATTAATTATATATTAATATTATTATCAATTGAAATTATGAAAAATGATGAATTTTAATATTATTAATTATATATTAATATTATTATCAATTGAAATTATGAAAAATTATGAAAAAAGTGGAATTTTTTGGTGTGTCCAAATCAAATGAACCAAGTCTCTATTTATAGACAAAAAAAAATGATGAATTTTGGTGAAAATAAAAATAAATAAAAAATTTATTTACTATAAAATAAATGACATTAAATAATTATCATGAAATAAAAATATAAACACTCACAACAACCAATAATAATTTGCCAAAAATATTATGTGGCCCCCACTAATTTCTCATTCAACATGTTGAATGTTTTCAACACTAAATAATCCACATCACTTTCAACATATGATTCAACACACCATTGTATCAATTCAACTATTGAAAAAAAAATCAACACCTCCATTGTAAATAGTCTTAAGCAACATAATAGGCAAAAGCAAATGTCTAATCATAGAGAAATATAAAATATAAACAATTGTAACTTGAATTTTAGTCTAATAGTGTTGCAGCTTTTAGTCTCATTTATGTTTTCAAAATCAAGTTGAAGATGGGTTTATTAAATGATTAAGAAATGGCATGTCTGAGCAAAGAGAAATATAAAATAAAATCAACTCATGACAGAGTTTTAGTCTAATAATAATGCTTGTTACTTAGTCTCATGATATCCAAAATTTGTATATTATTATAAATTTTTCTATAAATAATTTATCAAATTTTTTGTCATGATAATTATCATATTATCAAATATTTATAATATTTATCAAATATTTTCATATTATCATAAATTTTGATATAAAAATTTTTCATATAATTTTTTTCCTTCATATTATCATAACTTTCATTTTAAATTATTTAGTTTTGATAAAGATATCAAATATATATGACATATTTATTATTTTAAACTATTATTAAAAATAAATATTAATTAGTTTTTATTGGTCTTTTCTATTCCACTAATGTAGGGTGATTCAAGTTATCATTACAATTATAACTCATAGTATTAAATTTTTAATAATATTAATATCACATTTTTCTATATGCAATGAATGAGTGATATGGTATTAAACTGCAATTAATTTTCTCTCTCTCATATTCTCTTTCTTCTGCCAAACCTCCTGCCACAAATTCTCAGTTGTCAACTATCAGTCTTTCTCTCAAATTTTCCTTTTCCTTTCATTCTTTCTCTCTCCCCATCTTTCTCTCTATCTCACCAAAATCTCATTCTTTCCCAGAACATTTATCAACAAATAGTTTTTTCATTAATTCTAAATTAACAAATAAACTCTAAAATGTTTATGGCAGTAATTTTTTTATTGGAAAAGCTCATATTTTAAAAAATAAATAATAGGTTGATAGTCTTCAATTTCATCCATTGATAGTTAATGACACAATTTACAAATTAAAATAGATTAAAATAATTTATGTAAACTTTCAAAAATACTATTATGACAACACTATGAATCTATCCAATTGATATGATATCTAACTGATATGATAACAGTACCAACTGTTTAAAATTTCTATTCCTTTCATTTCTCAATGAAACCACTTTGAATATATCCTCTCTCCATAAATTTTCTTTTCTTCTTCTTATATAAATTTTTTTATCTAACTTCAATCTCTTTGAGAAAAATAAAATTATTATTTTGATTTTTTCTAATGATGATGCCAATAATATCAACAATAATTATAATAATGATGATAAAAAATATTAAATTAAAATAAATAATAGTTTTTTTTTCAATTTAAATATTTAGAAACATTACAAAAATAGATACACTACTTCATAATTATAAAATTTTAAAAATATATGACAAATTCTAAAAAGAAGAGAGAAAAATTAATAAAAATAAAAAGAAGTGAAAAAAAAATGTTAAGAAATTGTCCATATGTTTAACTTTTTGTTTTCCTATCAGAAGATGTAGAACCTGAAAATAAAACAAAAACAAATGGAAAAGATGTTAAAAAGATTTTTAAAAATTGGGGTTTGTCACTGTTCTCAAAAATAGAAATAGAAGATCTATACTATCCAAAGAATACAAAAATTGTTATATATATGATATAAAAATAACACATCTGAAAATAACATGTATAAAAATAATAGATCTGGTGTAAAAATAACATATCTGGAAAAAAATATCTATAAATTACTAACCATAATTTATATTGTCACACATATTGTCGTTGTTGTTTTAGTACCCGAATTCGTCTTTGTTTTGATAGATCTACAACATGTAAAAATAAAAGAAGTGAAAATTATGGAACAGAGAAAACTTATATGTTGTTACTTACACTTTAAAATCATTTTTATCATCTTCATATAGATCTACAACCTGGAAAACAAAAAACTTCAAAATCAGTTTTCATCTTCGTATAGATCTGCAACCTGAAAAAACAAAAAATTAAAATGAAAAAGAAATAACAAAACATTGATGAAGATAAAAAGAGGAGTGAAAATGAAGTATTAAATCCAGTTTAGATAAAAAGGAAGAAGAAAGTAATAGAGAGTGTGAGAGATGTAGCAAGCAAAGAGAGAAAGAAAACTCACAGGAAATTTTTTTTAGAGGGACTGAGGAAAAAAGAGAGAGAAAAAGTGTAAAAAAATCAGTTTAGGCCTTATATAAAATAACCACCCTAATATAATAATAATAAAATGTGACAAAAAATTGAGAAAAGACAACAAATAAGCAAAATTTAATAGGTGTTGACAAAAGCAGCAAGGGCACATGCGTCTTTTCCAGGTACATTTGTTTTCTTATTTTATAGATATAAAAAAATAGAAATAACCTAGGTTTTTATTGCATGTGGCTAGGATGAGGGTTCATAGTATGTTCCTGCAATTCTAGCGCATTAGATCCAAGTGGTTAATGATCCAGTGGATGGATGCTGAGGGCATATGATGGTCTAGCGTTGGGTGTGAACACTGGATCCATGAACAAGTGATTCATAAAAAAAAATATGGGAGCGAGGGATTGAACCCTCGTCCCTTCGCTCACCCACCCCTTCTCTTGCCAATTCAACCAAACAATCCATCTGTAATACATACGCGCGTATAACATAATATATAAAAACAATAATCACAAATAAAAAACGCGCGCGTAATTCAGACGGGCCAGTGGCGTGTTGCCACGCAGTCATCTTCCCCACCAGACCCTGTGAATCTCTGAACATTTAGCTACGAATCTGCAATGATTCTGTTCGTAGCCAATACACCTGCAAATATTAAAATCCACACACACACACACACACGTAAATGTTTCGCGACCCCATGAACGTGTTCTTCCAGTTCCCCTGAGCACAACGGTACCCCTAATTACCCCCAATTTTACCTAAAACGGAAGGCCCAAATTAAGACCTATAACCCTAACAATGGTGGATCCCGGTTAAACCACGCAAACAATGAATTTTCTGCCCAGAAACAATCAATACACCAAGACAAACCACAATACGCAAACAAATTTCAATGAGGATGCGTGAATTGCTATAATCGACCTCCAATCTATAACGAAATACCGTGGCTTATTGGAGATTGTTCTGGGGGTGTTGATGCAGCATGATGATCCAAAAAGCTTCACTTCACTCCCAGGAATATGTAGCAATGCTCAAAATCCTTTGAAAGGCCTTAAATCACCAAAACCGAATCTTGAATTTTGGAGAATTTTCTTGCTCTTTGAATATGGTCTCTGCCCAGAATTTCGTCCCCTAATGCATTGCCCTAAGTTCTATACTTATAGTGGAGCATATTAGGTTAAAGAATTGAATCAAATATCCATGATTTATGAAATTGAATCTTTGATTGAAACTTGAATTCAATCTTTCCAAATTTGATTAATAATGCTCCTTCTCTTTCCAATCTCTTTATGCACGAAAATATATTGAAATATAGTATGATTGCTGATTGGAATTGATCTTTATGAGTTCTTCAATCAAATATTTGATTTTCCACTTGATTTATATAACTTTAATCACCATTTAAATGAATAAAAAATCATATAAAATCAAATAAAACCTAATAATTCGTGGCGAATGAATTTGGTGACTTGGATAACTTGTGGATCAAGCTTAGATCTTAAAAAGTTAGGCCCACTTGCAAGAAAATCCCATTTGAACCACTTTTGTTTCACATTTTGCCTTCAAAATTGCCTAACTTTAACAAGGCATATCTCCCTCAATTTTTAAGATATGGAAGAGTTCTAGGACTTTTTAGAAACCTCAAGATGTCCTCTATACGCCACCTTGGAACCTTTTTCCCATTTGAAGATTTTATCTTGATGATATGGCCTTTGACAAAAAATTGCTTTTGGTTGACTTTTGAAAAGGACCTATAATCTTTTGTACCATATCTCTCAAATGAAGCATTTATGGCCTTGGCATGTGAGAGACAAAGTTGTAGGGAATTCAATTTCCTTCAAAATAGGATTTTGTTGGTAAATTTTTGATGCACCATGTGAAAGTTATGGCCAGTCAAAGTATAGTTGACTTTTTAGACAAAAAACCCTAATTTAGCAACTTTGAACCTTGTTGATTTTTGAAGCTTTTCCTTGATGAATTATGATCAACCTTTGATCAAATGATGAATGAAACTTCAAAAGAAGGATGTTGGCAAAAAATCAGGAGTTTTGACTGTGATTTGACCATAGTTGACTTTTAGGTCAAACTAGTCGACTGTTGACCATCTGAGCAGTTGAATAGGCAATCTTTGGAATTGAAGCTTGAATTTGGACATGGAGATAATGTGAATCCTAATGGACCATATGAAATCCATTGGAAACCTTGATCCATCAATTTTTCTTAAGAGGATGCAAAACCCTAATTCAGGAGGTCCTTGATTAGGAGGGTGCCTTGAATAAATCCTTGAGCCTTGGGTCATTGAAGATGAAATGAGGTGGGAAAATTTTGGGGTATGACATGCGCCATCCATTAGGCTATAGAGAGAGCCAGGCATCCATTAGGTTGTATCAGAGAGATTCGTCCATTAGGCTATAGAAAGAGTCAGCCATTCATTAGGTTGTATTAGAATGAGTCATCCATTAGGCTATAGGAAGAGCCAGCCATCCATTAGGCTCTATTAGAATGAGCCATTCATTAGGCTATAGAAAGAGCCATCCATCCATTAGGATGTATTAGAATGAGCCATACATTAGGCTATATCAGAAGAGGCCATACATAGCGAGCCATTCATTAGGCTATCTCATAAGGGGCCATACATTAGGCTAGCCATTCATTAGGCTATCTCATAAGGGGCCATACATTAGGTGAGCCATACATTAGGCTATATCAGAAGGGATAATGAGAATAGTGGAATGAGACATACACTAGAATGTATTTGAAGGAGGGAGTCGTACATTAGACTATATGAATATGAGAACGAGTCATACATTAGACTAAGTCTGAAGGAGTGAGTCATACATTAGACTACCTTTGAAGGAGTGATATTTGGATGAGTAACTGAAAGAGGGGTCAGAATGAGTCATACACTAGACTATATATTCGTTTTTATTATATCTAAGAGCAATGTTTATCCGGATGGAAACTGGAAGGACAGTGCTTATCAGAATGAACCTTTGTCTTGATTGTATCTGATGACGAATAAGTTGTTAATAACATTCATCTGCTCAGGAGTTAACCTGAAAAACCATGTTAGTTTCATGCAATGTTATGATGCATGGAATATAATGCTCTCAAAATAAAATTAGAATGCTATATGTATGTATTTGTCATGATATGTTATGAGTTATGTATGAATGTAACCATGAATTTGAAGCATGTTGATGACTCCATATAGCTAATTCTGATTTGGGAAAGTAAATCCCTGCGGGAGATTATGACAATGTTTCTTCACCCTGATCTTAGCATGTCCTTGTCGGGGATTCCTTCCACATGTGCAAGGATACTCAGTTGAGGATTTTTATTGTCGCTTGGAGATGACAGTAACTTGAAGGATCTGACCTTGATGTGCCCTGACTGGGGATAAAAGAGATGAATAATCATCTGATGCATTATCTGACCAAGTTTCAACTATGAGTGTCAACCTTACTAGAAATAGTGAGTTTGAACAAACCATGCTGGAAAAGAGAATTGTATCGAAGAACTTGTAGTGCTTGAGACGTATACTCCATTGGGGAATCAAGTCTTTGTTGGGAAAGAGATCATTTGAAGATAACTTCCTGAGGATTGTTTTGTGGGGATATTGCGGTGAAAACCACTCTGTGGAGAAGATTCCCTGAGATTTCACTTTTCATTGCCCCTATGTCTTCAAGAATTTATCACCTATTGTCGGAAAACATTCTCTTGACCATATGTGGACCTTCGCATGTGGGAGCATATCTGCCCCTAGGATCGGTAGTTTGGTATATCTGATGCTTGAAGTTATTGCGAACTTTTGATGAGACACTGACATCATCTGATACTAGTCACTAAGTGGCTTTTGCAACATGCCCCAAGTGATAAACTTGCCCCTCTGGCCATTCAGCGCCTTTGAGAGATTTTTTTTTTTGAATTTTGGCTCGATTGCCCCAGATGAATGGGATCATGTCATGTCAATGCCCCTTGTATATATATATTTGTCGTTAGCCAAATGAACCAGGCGTGGGAAATATTTCTGCTTTTCAAAGTACTTTTGAAGCTATTTTGTCTATCGGGAAGATTTTTAGTCCTTAGTCATACCCCATGCAAGTTCTTCCTGATGTCAAATAGTTGAGCTTATGTAGACAAAGGTGTTTTTTCATAAAATGCGATGCATATGTCTGGCTTGAAGTTTAAAAACATTTTTAGTAAAACAAAAGTTTGTAAAAACTATGATATCAACTCAGGATTTTACAGTAAACCTTAAGGAGTCAGGATACCTTTTGGTAACAATATGCTTTCGAACTAACCATGCTTCAGTTAGGACTTTCAAGGGTTGTAATATGGCTTGGTTCACGGTTGTAAGAAACAAAGGAAAATGGCTCAAAATTTATTTGTATCCATCCCGCTCCTCGTGATGTCCTTCAGTCATATTCTCAGCTAACTACATGTTCAAGCTTTAACAGACTTTGGAATTGTAACATTGAGAGTAGTGATGGTTCAAAACCCGAAAGTCTATTTGCAAAGGCATTCATCACCATTTTTTTGTTGTAATATTCCTCTTTTGTTGAGGTTTTGTAATGACCTCTTTTTGACTTTGTTATCCCTAATTTTTGCCTGAACTGTTTATTTTGGGGTCACATTCAGCGGGATGTTTCTCTTTTCACTAAGTCTCCTTCATAAGTTTTGACTTAGCGGTCTTTTCCTTTTGATAGATATTGACTGTCTGACATAATGATTACAGAGAATAATCACTGATCGTGTTAAATACCAACTGGCATGATTGAGTCAACTGGGAATCTACCCTGCCCCAGCTTATGATTAAGGGTTTTAATCTGTACGAGAAAGAGAACTTCTACTTCTTAGGCTCAAAGGGGTTGACGAGGGATTAACATCCTTATATCTCTACTATTTAGGAATTGAAATAATGCCTGTACATCGCCAGCATAGTCTGTTCAAAAGCATACTATATGAGATTATGGTATCGTCTTTGTCATCCTCCCTCAAAAGGTTTAAAGCTTAACAAGAGTTAAGTATCACAAAAAGAAAACAAAGGTAAAGACACAATTTTAAATATCATGAAAACACAAGAAATAATTCTAGCCAAACATATGCAATGCATTAATGATTATTATCAAAACAACCAGAGTCTGTCATAAGAAGAATGTTTAAACAAACAAAATAGAAATTGCAAATGAAAATGAAACTAAAGATCTAAAAATCCATCCTTCTAGACATCCCCAGCATTAGCAATCTTGTTATGGTTAGGCATGGGACCAGTGATTACATTGGGAGTCTCAGGAGGGTCAAAATCAATTTCCCGAGCATCAATCATATCTTGGATCTTGTTCTTCAATGGCCAACAATTATTCGTATCATGTCTAGGGCTATTGGAGTGGTATGCACACCTTGCATTAGGATTATAGCGAGGAGAGGAAGTGTTGGGCTTCACAGGAGGATCCCTTATAGTAATCAATTTTGCCTTCAGGAGATGTTACAATACCTAAGCCAGTGACATATTGTTCTTTGTGAACTAACGCCTAGGCGTGTCTTGCTTGTTTAGACGACTTTGTTGTGGCGCTGGTGTGGAGATCAGAACTGCCCCAACAGATTGGTCATGATTGCTCTTTTTCTGACCATACACAGTATTGGACTCTAACTTCCCATTGAATGGCTTCTTTGTAGCGCCTGAGGATGTAGCCACTTGAGTTTTACCACTTCAGATACCACTTTCAACACGTTCTCCAGTTAGTATCAAGTCGGTGAAGCCAGATGAAGAACTTTCAATCAGATGACTATAGAAAGGACCAATCAGTGTACTTATAAACATGTCGACCAAATCTCTGCCAGCTAAAGGAAGTTGAACTCTGCCAGCCAGGTCTCTCCATTTCTGAGCATACTCTTTGAAGCTTTCTTTGGGTCTCATGGACATGCTTTGTAGTTGCATACGGGTAGGTGCGAGGTCAGCATTATATTGATATTACTTATAGAAAGCCGCAGCCAGGTCTTCCCAGGTATGAATGTTGGTACCTTCGAGTTGATAATACCATTCTAGTAGTGTTCCAGTCAAAATTTCTTGGAAGAAGTGAATCCACAGCTTCTTGTCAGCAGTATGAGGCTGAATCTTCCTCACATAGGATTTCAAGTGCAGCTTGGGACAGGATACTCCGCCATACTTAGCAAAGGTAGGAGTCTTGAATAAGGAAGGGATAACAACTCCTGAGATAAGTCCCAGTTCTTCAAAATCAAGGTCGGGTACTTTCTGAATCTCCATAACTTTCATGCGTTCTTCCAGCAACTTGTATTTGTCGTCAAGATGTTCGTCCTCATAGTAGTAGTCCTCTTCGTCTTCACAGGGCTTGACAGAATCGTGGTTTCTTTTTGCATCAGTTTTGACACTAGCATCATCATCTTGTTCGTTGTCGTCCTCTTGAGAAACTTTGACTTCTTTAGCTTTCTTCAGTAGACCTTAGAATCTTCTCCCCATGTTAAGGACACCCATAGACCTTCTTGGTTTTTTTCTCCTTATTGATTAAGAGGGTTTTCAGATCGTCTTGTCCCTTGGACAAGTTCAGAATCAAAGTTTGGAATTGGGCATTTTGAGCCTGAAGGTCTTTGACTGATTGCTCGAGATCCATTTGTACCGAAATAAACACCGAGAGAGGATGAGAAACCTGTTGTGGAAACCTGTATGCGATGTTATGAATGCAAATTCAATGCTTTCAAGGATCTTTAAGGAATTTAGTTAAAAACATTAGAAAATGATTTGGTCGCAACTTTGCTTGAAGAACTCTGACCTTCATCTTTGAACGTCCTTCTATAAGAATCGAGCTCACCATATCCAGTGGGTCATAACCTCTGATTTGGCGTACCTGTACTTCTGAATTTGAAATTATAGGACTATAGTAAAATAAATCCTCTTGCCCCTTGATAGGTACTACTCCTCTATACTGGAAGACGTATGGCAAGAGGAAAATAAATCCTCTTGCCCCTAGATAGGAATCCAGTCCTTGATGAGAGCATCTGAAATTGTGGGACCTAAATCCCTAAGATCCTTGAAAGGGTTAGTTAATATGCTATGTTAGGATGTCATGATGTCATGATGTCATGTGAATGTAATGCATTAGGCAAAACCTAAGGTAACAAGGACGAATGAGTCCTACAAACCAATCCTGCAAAGAAATCAAAGGGTTAGTAGCACACACAAGCAAGTCACGCAAATGTCCTTAGGTTTAAAGGCTTGTATGGAGTCCATATGTAAGTACCCTCCCCACTGAAGTTTAGTTGGTTCAACCTGTCCTAAAATAGTAACCGGGTTCTAGGGAATCTCATATCACAGATCTTTCTCGAAAGCATTATCTCATTCAACACTCGAACGGTTGACCGAAAACATCTTGAAAGATTAATCTCAATGAGGGTAGCTTTGAGTATCAACCTGCTTCGGTCAAGTATCCAAAGCCAGCCATCTTGCTACTTCTTAATAGGCCAAAGTCAAGTTCAACTAGGGTTCTAAGTGCATATTAGTGCTTAGTGACACTACATGGTAGCCTAATGTCTCCTCGATCATGTTCAAGGGCCATCAGAACCAACCAAAGCGTCACACTAACGGGGGCCACCAGATCAACCATATCGAGACGAGCCGTACAGTCTCCTTGGTCTACTGCCACATACCTAAAGGATCTCGAGATTCAGGTTAGAATCTTTCACATAAGAATATTCCCAAGAAGTACCCTTAAAAATAAAGCAAGCAAATCAAACAATTTACAAAAATAGAAGTGAACTAAAACTCTAAAGTAACCCCTCTTTTTTAAGTATCCCCAGCAGAGTCGCCAGTTCTGTAATACACTGGGATAGCTGACTTTTTAAATGTGCGGATAGCAAGAGTCGCCACCGACTTTTATTTTATCCAATTAGGAAAGGAAAAAAGAACAGGAAAGACCTTTAAAAGATTTTGAGTTCGGGGGGTAGGTTATACAAAGGGAAGGTGTAAGCACCCTTTGTATCCATGTTTATCCATGGGCTCTTAAATTCTTAGCTCACTTTATTTGTTTGAAATGTTTGAAAGAAGTGCAGTGTGTGTATAGTAAAAGATTTTGAAAAAGGACTTTAACTTTGTAAATAACGTGTAACCTTTGAATTTTTTTGAAAGGGGGTGTGAAAAAAGTAATTTGAAACTTTAATTTGAGCAAGAAATAAAGAGTAACATACCCTAGAGTTATAAGGTCTAACTTGTTCTTTAAGTATTTACTTAGGTGATAGTATTATCCATACCATTTGAGGGTAGGTAGTCCTATGCATTGGATGTGCGGGTCAAAGAAGAACTTGGTCCAATTTCAATATTTTCTCATCATTCTTGTTTTGCACGAAATTTGGTGGAAAATATGATACTTATTTGATTGGATTTGATTGGAAATCAAAGCCAAATCAAATCCCTTTCATAATTCCTTGATAATTTGATTTTAATCATATTTTTAAATGAATAAAAATTCAACTAAAATCAAATATTCATCACAAAGTCGTGGCTTTGAGATTGAATATCTTTGATGACAAGAGGAACAAGATTGGCTCATAAAAGATTGGGCCTCTTTGCAAAAAAAACATTTTTGACCCTTATTTGCTTCATGTATTTTACCAAAAATTGACCAACTTTGACAAAGCATAACTCCTTCAATATTTATCATATGAATATGTTCTAGAACTTTTTGGAAATCTCAAGATGTCCCCTATAAGCCACTTTGTAACCTTTTTTGAATTTGGGGATTTTATCTTGATGATATTGACTTTGACAAAAAACAGCTTTTGGTTCACTTTCAAAAAGACCTGTAATGTTTTGGCTCATATCTCCCAAATGAAGCATTTTCGGACTTGGCTTTAGAGAGACAAAGTTGTACAGAATTGAATTTCCTTCAAATTGCGCTTTGATTGGAAAATTTATGATGAACCATGTAAACGTTATGGCTGGTCAAAGTTCAGTTGACATTTAGTCAAAAACCCCTAATTTAGAAACTTTGAGTTTTGTTGATTTTTGAACTTTTCTTGATGAATCATGATCAACCATTGATAAATGATGAATGCCACTTGAAAACATTGATTTTGACCAAAAATCAAGAATTTTGACTGTATGTTGTCCACAATTGACTTTTAGGTCAAACTAGTCGACTGTTGACTATTTGAACATTTAACTGAGCAAACTCGTGAACTAAGACTAAAAATTTGTCATGGAGGTAGTTTGAATCATAACAGACCCTATGAAATTCATTTGAAACCTTGATACATCCTCTTCCCTTAAGAAATCCAAAACCCTAGTTTGAGGACCCTTGATTAGGAGGAAGTGTGTATAACCAACCCTTGAGTTGTCTTGAGCTTTTGACAATTAGCTGGGCTTGAACATTCAAACATGGAGGGAAACTTTTGGGGTATGACACCCTAGCAGAGCGATGGGTCACGGCCGTCCGATGAAGAAGGTGGCTATGATCCCCCGACGGTGACTGTTATCTCACCACTATCTACCTCTCACTCGATCAAGGGTACTACAAATCACAGGATTTCAAGGTCTTAGACCGGAACCCCTACTCAACCTGAGGCGGAAATTAGGAAGGAACCGGAGGATAAGGATACAAACTTGAAGCCAACTAAAGGGAAACCGTCTGTTGATATTATCAAAGGAAATCGCTCCAATGGAATTGCAATTAAGTACACTGCACCCATGGTGGTCAACGATGACATTGAGGTTCTAATTGAGGAGAAAGATGTAGCATCATAGAGGCAGTATTGGGGAAATACTTTGATTATGTATGCACTAGGTGAACCATTATCGATGAGTTTTATGAAAAAATTTATGACGAATACTTGGAATTTTGTCTCCCTGCCAGAACTCTATCACAGCTAAGAGGGCTACTTTATGATTAGATTCCTTGATCGAAAGGACAAGGATGCAGTGCTACTGCGAGGCCCCTATACAATCTACAGGAAGCCTGTGTTTCTTCATGACTGGACACCTGAATTACAGCTCAAAGATGACCTGCTAAGAATCTTACCTTTGTGGGTTATCTTCCCTCAGCCACCACTTTTGTATTGAGGGAGGAGAGCATTGGGAAAGTTGTAAGTGCCATAGGCAAACCGGTGACGATAGTTGAGTGCACAGCCAAGAAACTAAAGGTTTCATATGCTCGGGTGCTCATTGAAGTAGATGTTACAACAGAACTAAAAAATTCCATTAGTATCAGGACTCCAAGTGGAACAAAGTTTGTGGAGCAAGTTGACTATGAGTGGAGGCCACCTTATTGCCAAAAGTGTAACAAGGTGAGGCATGAGTGTAAGAAGAAAGAGCCAATTAAGAAATCATGGCTTCCTAAACAGGATCCAATGCCTGTTGTAGAAGATCCAAAGCCTGAGAACCAGATGGAGCCAATAGTGGTGACTGGGGCAAGCCTTTTTTAAATAGATCCATTTAAAAATTTCGTGGACATTAGACAGCGCTTTAAAAGAGAAGCGCTGCCTAAAAGCTATTAAAAAACTTTGTTTCAGAAAAGCGCTGCCTAAAGGGGGCCTTTAACAGCGCATTTAAGAAAAAAGCGCTGGCTAAAGTGGTACTTTAGCAGCGCTTGTGGGGAGAGCGCTACCTAAAGGTGGCCTTTAGCAGCGCTTTTAAGAGGCTTTTTCTTAAAAATTATTTCAGAAAAGCGCTGTCTAAAGGGGCTCTTTAGCAGCGCTTTAGATATAAAAGCGCTGTCTAAAGTGGGCCTTTAGCAGCGCTTTATAGGTAAAAGTGCTGACTAAAGGGTGCCTTTAGCAGCATTTTCAAGGTGAAAAACAGCGCTGCCTTTACCTACGGCAGCGGGGGAATAGATAGCGCTTTTAAGCGCTGCCTAAAGCCAAAAAAAGCGTTGTCTATGTGCATGTTTGGCGTAGTGTCATGGCAAGCAGAAAGTGGATGAAAAGGATCCTAACCCTTGGACTCAGGTGACATCAGCTTTTAAACCTTATAGTGCTCTTAGGTTGGATGACAAGGTAAATCTGGATTGCACAAACAAATTTGAAATTTTGGGAGTTGGATAATGCTACACAGTCAATGAGACTGTGACATGATGATAAGCTGGAACATTAGAGGGCTCAATAAAAAGGCAAGATACATGGTGGTTGCAGCCCACCTCAAAAAGCACCAGGTATCTTGTTTTGATTTATTAGAAACTAGGGTGAAAATAACTAAGGCAGATAGTGTAAGGAAAAACTTTGGTCATTATTGGGGATGTAGTGAAAATTATATGTACCACCATAATGGCAGAATTTGGTTTATATGGAGGAAGGATAAATGGGATGTTCATACTATAAACAGTTCTGACCAATTTCTTCATTGTGATCTTTATCACCTGAATGGGGAGACAGCTTTTAGTCTAACCCTTGTGTATGCTCATAACCAGCTTATCAAGAGGAGAAACTTATGGAATGATATAGAGGACATATCTAATAGTGTGAGAGGGCCTTAGATGATCATGGGGGATTTTAACAATGTATTTATTGGGACTGATAGAATTGGTCGAAAGGATGTGCACCCCATATTTGGCAGATATGATGGGAACTGTGGGATTAACTGAACATGAGACCAGAGGGAACCACTTCACTTGGTCCAATAAACATGCTACTAGGATGATTTACTCTAGGATTTACAGGGCTATTTGCAATACAAACTAGTTCCAGCATTTTCCTCAGTGTGATATTGAAGTGTTGCATCCTCATATTTTTGATCATGCACCTTTGAAGATCCACTGTAATATCTCAGGACCAGTCCATAAGACTCCTGTTCGCTTTAAATTTTTGAATTGTATCACTAAGAAAACTAATTATTTGCATGTTATCCATGACAGCTGGAAGAAACCAGAGAAGGGTAGGCATATGTACATTCTTTGGAGGAAGCTTGGTGGACTTTGTTGGTGCTTTTATTGGCTGATTGGCATCTATGTTTGGCTAAAACATAATAGCAGCAAAATATAATACAGTGTATAAATCTTGCAAATATAAAAGAACAAAACAGGTACAAGCAAGATGTTATATGGAATGTCATGACATCAACTCATGACATCGCGCCTGCAGAACTGGAATGAAGATTCAGTTTGATTCTCAACAGATACAGAATATTCTATGAATATTATGTAATCCAATGTGGCACAGATTTAAAGGTCAATAAAATCAAGTTAGAATATTAAAGAATCAAATCAGAATATTGAAGATTCAACAGTTTCTAATTTAGGAGATAAATTAGGAAACTTGTGATTGAAGACCTTTCTTTTAGCAGAAGATATCTGCATATTTGTAACAGCCAGGAGCGTTGCGATTTGTAAGCCCAAGTCCAATTGGGAATAGGTTATAAATAGAAACCTTTGTAACCTAGTTTAATATAGAAAAAATATAGAAAACCGAATTTAGAAAATATGTAGTCATTAGGGTTTCTATAGGTAGACTACCCAGGTTGTGGGATGGCTGCCATGTCCTTCTCAAAACCTGTAGGTAAGAGAAGCTATTGTTCTCACTCGAAACCTGTAGGTAAGAGTTGAGTATTGTGTTCTTGATTGAAGCTATGAAGCAAGATCAAGTTATTGTTCATTGTTAATTGTGTAAATAGCTGTTGCAGGGTTGTAGCAGTTAGGTATCACTAGGGAGTGAGCAGAGGTTCTCTTGTCTTAGATGGAGTTCTAAGATAAAGGTTGCATTGGATAGTGACTAGGTAAACCAGAGGTTGCTTTTCTGTAAACCAGATGTTGTTTACATAAAATAGTACTACTGATAGTGAAATCTTCTTCCTGGCTTGGTAGCCCCCTGAGTAGGTATTTAAACCGAACTGGGTTAACAATTCTCAGTGTTATTTATCTTCTGCATTGTATTGTCTGTTCAGTCTTGGATGTTGTAACATCGCGTATAACATCAGGTTCAGGTTGATAGCTGTTCCTTTTACAGAACCAATAAATATTACAATCTGGTTAAGTTGACTGAACATACATGATCCCAGTACTCATGGTCTCCTTATTAGGGGTAATTAAAATTGGGGATCTTTCTGTTCTGCCTTTGCCTAGCTAATAACAGATCAGATGTCTTGACATCGTGAGTGACATCCTGAGTCTGTCTTACCAGAATTACAGACTTCAAGCCATCTTGAGGAAATACACAAAGGCTATTAAAACTGGAGTAAGGAAAATCCAAGGCAACAGTGATATCCTTTAGAAAGCTCAACATCTGCTGGAAGGGGATAGATTCAACCAAGAATTGATTAAGCAAGTCAAATCTTGGACAGAGGAAGTCATTCAAAATACAGAGTTGGAGGAAAACATTATTAGTCGGAAGGCTAAGGTTGATTGGCTCCAATTGGGAGATTCAAACAATGCCTATTTTCATGCTATAGTCAACGGGAAGAATGAGCAAACTGGGCTCTATAAACTAAAGGATCAATATGGGAAAGTCCTTGTGGATACCAAAGATATTGAGACTGAGATTATCACCTTTTACCAGGCCCTGGTGGGAGAAGCAGCTCTGGAACTCAAACATGTAGATGTGGAGGTTCTTAGAGATGGCAAGAAACTTAGTAGAAACCAACAAGACATGATCATTCAACAAGTCACAAAGAAAGAGGTTGAAGATGCTCTGAAGGGAATTGGTAACAATAAAGCTCTTGGGGTGGATGGATTCAATGCCAAGTTCTTCAAGGCCAGTTGTACTGTTGTTAAGAAGGAGGTTGAAAAGGCAGTCATGGATTTCTTTGATAATAATATGATGTATGCAGCTGTGAATTGCACTCTAGTGACCCTGATCCCCAAGACTCCTACTGCTAAAAACATGAAAGACCTTCGGCCAATAGCTTGCTGCACCACCATCTACAAGCTCATATAAAAAATCTTAACAACAAGACTTAGTAGAGTCATTGCTGACATAATAGATGATACTCAAGTTGCTTTTGTTCCAAGAAAGATGATACATGATAACATCATTGAAATTCTGGTTACAGCAGACTCAGATGTCATATATGGATGTCTTGACATCTGATCTGACATTATAAAAATAGCCAAGGTAGGAACACAAATAACAGAGCATGAAAGCAATAAAACACAACAAAATTGTTTACCCAGTTCGGCATACAACAATACCTACTCTAGGGGCTACCAAGCCAGGAACGAGATTCACTATCAGTAGTCTTAATTTGAAGTTGAACTTCTCCATTCACAACTTCTCACTTAAACCCTACCCAATGCAATCTCTACCTAGGTTCGTCCTAGATATGGAATATCTCTATTCCACTCCCTATCACCTCAATGATGTTGTACAGTATTCCTACCCAAGAATATATTCCCACAAACTTAGCACCTAGATTGAAATCACAATTCAACCACAATTCTAAATACCTATAATGGATTTGCTTACAAGCTTTTTCCAAGAATAAAACCACACTCATTGCTTTACAGCTTCTGAGTGAGTAAAATAAATCTCTTTCCTACAGGCTTCGAGGCACAAATCAGTGACCATCCCACAATCCTGGTGGTTCACGTATATGGCTAACCCTAAAGACTACATATTTCTAAAATCGGCAAGCTCTCTAAAACTAGGTTATAACTGCTTATTTATAACCTATTCCCAACTGGACTTGGGCCTTCAATCACAGCCTTATTTGCTGTTACAAATCAGCAGAAGACATTTTCTAAAAGAAAGGTCTTCAATCATAAGTTTCCTAAATTATATCCATAATTAGAAACTGCATAATCTTCAATATTCTGACTTGATTTTCTTGACCTTTAAAACTGCGCCACATAGGCTTGCATAATATTCCATAGAATATTCTGCATCTATTGAGTACTTACTGAATCTTCATATTCCAGCTCAGCAGGCGCGATGTCATGAGTTTCTGTATATGACATCTCATAAGACATGTTGTCACAGTACATGTCTCAATATTCCATAGAACATCTTGTTGTTGTACCTGTTTTGTACCTGTTTATATTTGCAAGTTCTATACATCCTATTACATATTGCTGCTACTATATTTTAGCCAAACACAAATGCCAATCACATAATTCAGAGCATCAACAATCTTCCCCTTTGGCTTATTTTGGCTAAAACTACAAATTTAATTATAATTTGCAGCAAAACATAAACTAAAAACTTAAAAAGAGCAGATCTTTTACATCTTTGGCAGACTTCAGAATTCCTTCAAGTCTTCATAATATCTTCAATCAGCTCTGTCTTCAAATATTTCTTTGTTTCTTTTGACAGTAGTGGACTTCAGAATAGGTAGTGGACTTCAGAATACCTTCGGACAACTCTCCCCCTTTTTAGCCACAATATGACAAAGAGAATATCGATGTCATAACATCCAGTTGGACATTTCACTATAGGGAAGAAATCCCTCAGCACAGAAACCAGTCCTTGTCACTGAGGACCAATGGTGGAATAAGAGTACTCTTATATACTCGTTTGAGGTGCATAAGATAAAACTTAAGTTCAACATTTCCACCACTTCTTGTAACTCAGAACAAAAATCACAATTGTGTTCATAACTCAGATCACAAATCACAAATACAACAGTCTCTATAATATGCATGACAATGCATATGATAGAACAATTTTTGGAGACCTCACACAAGAACTCATGACAGAAAAGAATAGCATCCCCAGCCCTTGTTTTTCTTTTTCTGGCCAAACTTTGGCATAGCAACCCATCACAATACCAAACCCAGACACATCTTATTTGAACACAAATGAAAAACATACTGAGAGAAATTCATATATGCGATATGTTGTGACTGAAGAGAAGAAATGACCCCATTATATAGCCATTTGAATTCATAGAAATTAACGATGGTCTTGGTCTTTGGTCAAACGCGTTATAAGGAAACATCCCTAAAAGCAATTACTCTTTCCAAAGTGGTTTTTGATTGTTTCTTCTGGTAGGAGTTATCTTTTAAAAAAAAAACAACGCATGCATAGTCATCAATTATAATTTACACCGTCCACTGATGTGAATAGATAGTATCAAGGGAAATTCCCTTGTTTGGCTCAATAGATACAGTGTCTTTAAACATGTTATGACATCCTGTCAGACATTGTCACCTTTTCACCACTCGTGGACACAGACCAGTCTTCTTCAACTAACCTTGAGAAAACATCCTAACAACCAAATTAATGATCTCCCTGTCACTCTACTAACTCCCCCTATCATAGACACAATGATCATGCAGTTCTAAAACCAGTTCAACACAAAATACAAAGTTTCCTAAAATGTAGCCTGAGATAAATAAGGAAACATAACAGCCACTGTTGTTACTCACTGGTATCAGAGCATCAACAATCATTATATACCATGAGCTTTTGAGGGGTCATAACTTTAAGCATGTATCTCCAAGGTTTGCTATCCATATTGACCTTCAAAAGGCCTATGACACATTTGAATGAGGGGCCTTGAAGGTATTATGAGAGAGTTGAGCTTCCCTCCTAGATATATCGAGAGGATCATGACCTGTATCACTATAGTTTCCTATCAATATGTTATCCAGGGGAAAAGAAGTGCAATTGTGAAAGTCAAGAGAGGGATTAGACAAGGGGGCCCAATATCACCCCTCTTGTTTATCCTCATCATGGAGTATCTACACATAAGTTCGAAGAAGATCCATAGACAACCAAAATTCAGGTTTCATCCTAAATGTGCAGAGTTGGAGATCATTGACATATCCTTTGCAAATGATTTAATTATGTTTAGTAGAGGTGATGTTGATTTTGTGCAAGTCATCATGGAAGAGTTTCATAATTTCTCTACTACAACAGGTCTTAGGGTAAGTCCTCAAAAGTGTAAGCTGTATTTTGGAGGAACCCTTGAGCATGAGCAAGAACAAATCATTTCTACCACTGGGTTTGCTGTAGGAAATTTACCTTTCAGGTACTAGGGAGTGCCCCTCTCAAGTAAAAGGCTCACTATCATGCAGTGTCAACCCCTTATTGAGAGAATTGTGCATAGAATTCAACACTGTTCTTCCAAGTTGTTGAGTTATGCATGAAGATGTCAGCTCATTAAGAGTATTTTTTTCTATCACAGCCTATTGGATGTAGGTGTTTCGCCTCCCCAAAAAGGTCATTCATCACATTAAAGGATTGTGCAGGAACTTTTTATGGAGTGGAAAAGAAGAGAGGAGCTACAAAGCCTCTGTAGCTTGGGATAACTTGTGAAAGCCAAGGAATTCTGGTGGTATCAATATCACTAAATTACTGCATTAGAATACTGCTACTCTTGCTAAGTTGTTGTGGAACATCCAGTCGAATGTTGATAAGCTGTGGGTTCATTGGCTAAATGCTTACTACCTTAAGGATCAGGATGTGATGGAGTAGAAACAGCCCCAAAACTGCTTGTGGATGCTTAGAAGGATCCTGAAAGTTAGGGATCAAGTGCTCTAAACAACATATTGGGAGGCAGCTGTGCAGGGGAACAAATTTGTTACTTCAAGCATGTACAAGGACTAGAGAGGTGATTCAGAACACATGCAATGGAAGAAGTTGTTTTTCTCTAACTATGCAAGGCCACGAGCAGTCTTTACTTTGTGGCTTGCACTCATGGGGAGACTTCAAACAAAAGACCGGTTGATTCAATATGGCATCAATGTGGATGCTAGTTGTGTTTTTTGTTCTAAGGTTGAATCAATTGAGCATTTATTTGTTGGTTGCAGCAGAACAAGAGAAGTGTGGAAAAGCATTCTTTATTAGGCTAGCTATAGCAGGATTCCCTCCAATTTGACTAATGAAAGGGTTGGCTCATCACTGAAACAAGGAAGAAAGGCTGAAGAAGATGCATCCTCAAAGTTGCCATTGCAAAAACAGTTTATGCTGTTTGGAGAATGCGCAACGACTTGATATTCAACCAACACATACCGGATGACACAATAAAAAATACGATAAAGGAAAATATAGTGTTGAGATGTATAGAATATAAGAAGATTTCCACTCACATCAATAGAGAGTCTCTATGTAATGAGTAGATTTGAGTAACTTGTTAGAATTCTTGATTCCTGGATCCTTAAGGATCGGATTATGCTTCTTCGTTTTTGGATTAATAAAAGTTATAAATAAAATACTCTAATTATTGTGTATTTAGTTTCAATAAAATGTAAAGTGGGTAGTATAATGTCTTCTTAGTCTAACCATGGAATCGAGTTGTTGACCAAATTTCAAACACCAGAACATTCTATCCAAATGGGCTATTCTATATTGGTTAGATAGTTTACTATGAATATTTATTTAATTATTTTTTATATTATGTACTAACTTCTCTCAAGCTTGACTAGTGAATT
Organism: Vicia villosa; assembly: GCF_029867415.1. Classification (NCBI taxonomy): domain Eukaryota; kingdom Viridiplantae; phylum Streptophyta; class Magnoliopsida; order Fabales; family Fabaceae; genus Vicia; species Vicia villosa. The sequence continues at coordinate 63,512,912 of NC_081185.1, read as the reverse complement.
TTCATTTTTCGTTGCCCCTATCTTTCATGGAATATTTGTCTTTAAAAAGTGATATTTTTTTTATAAAAAAAAGGCAAAATATGCTTTTTCATCCTTTAATTTTATCTCGGAGTCTATTTTGATCCTTTAATTTTTAAAATGGCCATTTCGATCCCTTAACTCTGCAAACTGGACCACGTTAGTCCTTTCCGTCCAAATGTCAATAACGGTGTTAACTTTTGCTGATGTGGCAGGTGACATGTAACATTCAACTTTTGTGACCAATTGTGGCTGATTTAGCGACAGAAAAACCAATCACTAAAGGCGAATTTCTGAATTTTAATACATTCATCATCTTCTTCAAAAATAACTTCTCACTAAAGGCAAATTTCTGAAGTTTATACTACATCTGCATAAACAATAAACTTTCAAAACAAAGCACCATTACTAACATCAAAGCAAAAAACCTTCTTCTTCTATTTTCGCTGAACAATCTTCTTCTTCATATTTTACCACAACCTTATTGAAACTAAAACTGACCCACCATTTAAAATTGATTCAAAAGCTAAATCACTTCATACAAATTGAAACTTTAACATTCATTTCAACTTTGTAACACTTAGAAGTTGAAGATACTACCAGATCCATAGAAACTCAATAATTAAAATTAAAAAACTCATAAACCCAGTTGCTTAATGGCTGCACCTTCAAAAAGTTATGTAAATTATCAAGAACCAATTTTTTAAATACCCAAAACAAAAGCAGAGAGACATCAAGGACAAAGCGTAAATTAACAAACCCCAATGTTGAGATTCAATTCTCTATTCTTCTCTTCCTCAGGCCACCACATCTTTCTTTGCACATGAACAACCACTAATCTTGAGATCCAATTCTCCGTTTTCTCTTCCTCCGGCCACCACACCTTTCATTTTTATTCAAAACAGATATGGTTTTTTAGTTGGGTTTGGAGAAGAAGATGAAGGAAAATAATTGAAACTCATAAATTAGTTCATGTTTGAATAGTTGTTGTTTGGTTGCTTTATTACTGTTTTGTTTTTATGTTTGAATTTGAGAGAGATGAAAATAAGAGTTGTTGTTTTTGCGTTTTGGAAAGAGAGGAATATAGTTTTTCTTTCTGTTTCATGAAAAGATAAATGAAAGGGAAAGTTGTTTGGTTTTATGTTGTGAAAGAAATGGGGAGGATTATCCAATGAAGGAAAATTATGGATTACTTAAAATAAAGTAAAGTTTCATCTTTTGAATGTTCGAAGAATAAGATAAATTTCTGGACAGAAACCTGGGTTTGGGATGCATGCAGAGAGGGAAATGAGAGGTGTGAAGGATTTTCTGTAGCTAAAATTGGTTTATGCCACGTGTCGTTCCACATCAGTGACACATATATTTATTAACCCACTTTAACTAACGGAATAGAAAGAAAAGACTAAAGTGGTCCAGTTTGCAAAGTTAAGGGATCAAAATGGCCTTTTTAAAAATTAAGTGACCGAAATGGACTCCGAAATAAAGTTAAAGGACGAAAAATGATATTTTGCCTTTAAAAATTACAATATTTGATTATTATTTTTTAAAAGTCATTCTAGTGTCTTAGGAACACTCTTCAAAGATTTCAAATATAAAAAAAATATTGTTTAAAAAAGTTATTTATTTAAATTTCAAATGTATTGAATACAAATATTTTTAAAAAGAACATATATTTATTTAAAAAAATCAATTAGTTCTATTTCTAATATATTGAATAAAAATATTTTTAAAAAAACATATATTTTTAAACTCTTATAGAAATACTCAATGTAAATATTTTCAATAACTAAAATTAAAAAAAATATATTTTTAAAACAAAAGTGTCTTTTCCACCAAAATTCATAAAAAATAAATAAATGAAATAAAGTTTAAATATGTGATTAGACCCTTTAATTATCTTTTATATTCAGTCGCCGGACATATTTTTGGCTTTTGTCTTTAACCTTTTCAATAAAATAAAATAATTCAGATATTTTTTCTTAATCTTTATAAAAATTGTTCATACTGAAAATCAAAAGAAATATATGTTATTTTCTTTATTTGAAAAAATAGAAACGATACTAACTTGTGCCAAACATATAAGTTAAAGAACTTTAATGTATAATTTTTTTTTTAAAAAAAAACCTTATATTAAACTGGGTTAATACTACTTTTCACCCCTGTAATATTTTTTTGTTTGGATTACCCCCTAAACACTAAATCTGAAGGGAGAAATCAAACAAAAAAATATTATAGGGGCTAAACTTTACACTTAAGGGGCAAAAGACATAATAATTTTATATTTCATGGAAGTGTTTGAAAAAAAAATTTACAGGAGAAAAGCGAATTTCGCCTATATTACAGAATTTTTTTATATATATTTAACCCTATTAAACTTTGTAAAAACTAAAATATTATATTATTTCATAAAAACTTTCTCTTTTTAGATTCCATAACTTATGCCCATATTATAAAAGTTAGCAATATCCAAATTAGACATGTATTCTTCCACTCCCAAATTATAAGATATATCAGATATTCCCACAAATTTAAGAACACTGCTAATTCTTTATGAGAAAGAGAAATTATTTATAAATTACAATATTGCATTCATTAAACCTGCATGAAAAAAGAAGTAAAAGAACTGAAAGAACAAATAATAATAATTATACATTTTTTATAAATCCTTATATTCGACTTTGTAAAAGCTAAAATATTATATTATTTCAAAAAAATTTCTCTTTTTTGATTCCTTAACTTATACCCATATTATACAAGTTAGCAATATCCAAATTAGATTATTAGACATGTATTCTTCCACTCCCAAATTATAAGATGTTTCAAATATTCCCACAAATTTATGAACACTGCTAATTATATATGCGAAAGAGAAATTATTTATAAATATAATATTATCATTCATTAAATATACATGAAAAAAGAAGTAAAAAAATTGAAAGAAAAAATAATAATTAATATATGATATATTTTTAAAAAATTAATAAATTTAAATTAAAATTATAAAGTGACTAATACTTTTTTGGTTTTTACAAAATAACTTATAATTTAAGACATAAAAAAGGACATTTCTTTACCCACCTCCCTACTTTCTTAGTCACCTCCGGTGAAAAACCTAAAATACCCATTACTTCGAAAATGCATTTCCGAAACGCTTTTTTTTTCTTCAAAATTTGTCTTATTTCGGAAATGCACTTCCGAAAACACGAAAAAAAATGTGTTTTCGGAGATGCATTTCCAAAAACACATTTTTTGGGAGAGGGGTGTCTTCGGAGATGCATATCCGAAATATTCCAAGACCAAATTGATCTTGAAATATTTCGGATATACATTTCCGAAAGAATTCAATAATTATTAAAAATCAAGGTGAATCAATACAATTAATAGGTATAAAATCAAGGTGAATCAATAAAATGAAGTTGAATCAATAAAATCAAGGTGAATCAAAATTTCCTAAACAATTTTAAAGTTAAAAATTATTTTACTAACTTATATAAATCAAAAGCATTTTAATTTCATAAGTAAATTTTGAATTATATAGAATTAAATATGAAATTTATTCATTAAATAAAATTAAGACAAAATCTTTTTTTAATTTTTTTAAACTAAATAAAAAATTATAACTATTTTTAATTATGAATCGAATAGAAATATATAAATATATAATAATTATTATTAATTTTGTAAGTGAAATATATAAATATATAATATATATAAATATATAATAATTATTATATAAATATATAAATAGATAAATATATAATTATTATTATAAATTAAAACACTCATTTTTTTAATTTTTACAATTATTTTATAAATATATAAATATATTTATAATTAATTTATAATTATTATTATATAAATATATAAATATATAATAATTTTTATAAATATATAATAATTATTATATAAATATATAAATATATAAATTAAAACACTCATTTTTTTAATTATTTTTGTAAATATATAAATATATATTAATTATTATAAATATATAAATATATATAAATAAAAAATTATAACTCATTTTTGTAAGTGAAATTATTTTAATTATTTTAATTAAAATTATTTTAAATTTTAAAATATGAATCAGAATAGAAATATATAATAATAATTATTCATAACTCATAAATTATATCAAAATATATAACTATTATTATTAATTACTCATAAATTATATCAAATTTATGATATGTGAATTAATTAATATCCTAAAATTTTTAATTTTTGGGATTTTTAATTTTTTTTTTTTGTTTTTTCGGAGTTGCATCTCCGAATTAATTAAAATCCCAATTTTTGAGATTTTTTCAGAAGTGCATTTCCGAAGTCTGGGAAAATTTAGAAAAAAAATATTTCGGAAATGCATTTCCGAAGCAGGAGTAAAGTGGGGTTTTCGTTGGGGGTGACCCCCATAGGAAGGTGGATAAAGAAAAAACCCATAAAAATAGCTAATAAGAAATAGTAGTTAATATGTAAGGGTCTGGCTGTACTTAAATTTGAATGCAATTGATATTAAAGTCGTTAGCTGTACCAGCCAATTTATTCACTGCGGTGTATATATGATATGGCAGGGAAATTCTCGTACCGGATAACTGCCATGTATGCTTTGAATAAGCTGGAGCAACGTCAGATAAGACGATATTATTACAATTCATAGGTAATAACTGTTAGAACAAGATTTAGTTCTGCATTCAATCTTTAGTTTTGATGATAACAACTCATAGTTTGAAATATCTTTACTAAAACTTCATAAAACTCATTTATACTTCATCTTTCATGACTCATAAACCAAAACACCACAATACCATGAAAGGTAATTCGTCATATTAAAATAATTAAAGAAAAACAAAATAGTTCCAAAAACAAATGGTCCCGACCCCGATGTTACGTATCAGAGCAAAACTCCCTTTATTCGAAAACAAAGACTAAAAAGGACTCCACGAAGCTATCTTCTACGCTTCAACGGACTAATCCTGGTTACTTGCACATTACCCACGTTGAGGTAACATTCAAACAGAAAGGGTGAGTACTTCATAATTATCATAAAAGACATAAGGAATAAATATAGTAGTTGTACAACAACTATCAATAGTCACATATATACCAATACATGTGTATCCTCATAATTCACACATTTACTTACACCTGTACATCATTATATACTCACAACATCATCACGCAATTTTAGCCACAATCATCGTCTAATTCTCACTTACTCACGGATAGTCAAAAAATCACAAAAATCAAATATTATGTAATATCACAAACAATGCAATGCAACATCATTAGACTTATGCATATGGTACCAAATCTTCACCGATGGGATTGAGGTTATCTGTAACATCCCTCTAATAACCCGCGACAATAGAATAAATATTAATCAGAGTTAACATGCAAGAGGTGTCACAATTCATAAATAAAGAAAAATACACGTTCGGTACATGTCATGCATTCACTGAAAACATCTGTAATTATAACTCAATAAACAAACCATGTCTACACAGCGGAATTAAAATCATCAAGTCAACATCCATCATTAATGTATCAGACTTTAACAACAAAAACAAATAGAGTTATAATCGAACTCTAAAAACAACGCGTTCTCAGTGTTACATCTACCGGAGCATGACACCGACACAATACTAAAAACCGACTTATGAGCTAATCCTCACCAAGTCGCGCCGCTATCCTCAATCTGAAAATGACAACAAATAAGGGTGATTCTCATCACAGTTAACCAATGTTATTGCATCATAAATAATAACATATCATAGTGATATCATTCACCAACTGTTTCATATTCAGACAAATCATCATTCACACATCCACAGATAAACAGACAAGTCATCTTAAAACATACACCATCATGTTATAAACAAATCATGCACATGTATGAAACTGACACTATGCATGTGGTACCAAACATCACCAGTGGACATCATCCACCGACCGATCTATCATCATCCAGATACGGCCCTGCCAGCACAGATTCCACACAATGGGAATCCTGCCCTTCACTGCATCCTCTCATCATTTAGGATATAGCCCTCATACTATGACTATGAATGCATGCAACATATATATAACATACCATCATCATCATCACACAATGAGTAGCCTCGTCTATACTCACATATCATCATTCATCATCATCATCATCAACAAGTATGTTCATATATATATATATATATATATATATATATATATATATATATATATATATATATATATATATATATATATATATATATATAAATTAGAGTGCATCATTCAAATAATCATATAATAATAAATCATACAGATATACCAGCTCGAAAGTTACACGCCATTAACCTTCCAAAAATCACAAAAACAGCAAAATCTGTCAATCACGCTGGCCATACGCGTACCATACGCGTACCAACAGGGCCAGAACTTCACAAAAACACGCCCCATACGCGTATCATACGCGTACAGGCAGAAGCACAACTTCAGACAAGACATACACACCATACGCGTATCATACGCGTATGGACAGAACCATATTTCCACACAAAACAACATCATACGCGTATCATACGCGTACCAGCAGAAGGGCACATTCTGATGCACCATGGGGAGCGTACCATACGCGTACCACACCCCCATACGCGTATCACACGCGTACCATACGTGAATGGACAGCAGTTCACAAAAACCTGCAACTTACTGTGGTGGTCGTTTTCTTTACCTCCCCGTTTCACTTGGGAGGACGGCACGCTAAACCCTTCACGCGAAATTTGGAAGGAGAATGCGCCCGTGGTGGGATGAATTTTGTTTCAGTTCTTCCTACGATATCACACGAACTTTCTTATTGGTCCTACGAGTAGGAAAGGGAAAAAAAGATCTCAACTAAACCCTAGGAGTTTGCTAAGTGTGGGGATTTCACCTAGACTAGAAATTCTGGAGTCCGGGGGGTCGGTTATACATAGGGAAGTGTTTAAACACCCTACATATCTGTAGTACTCTACAGGAACCTTCTCTGTGTCATTGTGATTGTGTTTGCTGCTAATGATTGGGAAAGTTTCTCCTTTGTATTAGGAGAGAGAATTGAATTGATTTGAAAAGAAAGACAGACAGACAGACTGACTATTTTTAGTATTTTATTAGCTCGCTGAGATTCCTTGTGAACCTCATGCCTACATATCCCTAGTGGAAGTCAGAGCTTAATGTAGTTCGGGGAACTAACTAGGGAAATTAATTGTTTTTGGTGCCTTGCTTAAAGCTCAAGGTTGAAGCTTGGAATTAAATCTCTGTTTACAGTAAAGAGACATGAAATCATCTTTACAGAGAGGTATTAGTACTATTCTACCACAAACATTTAAAGGAGTGACATAATAACTGAATTCATTTCATTCAAGAGGGGGACCTTACTTGTGTATGTGCAAGTATACCAGTCAAATGCCTCTTAAATGAAAGAAAGATGCTCATCCAAATTAGGGAAAGTTACCACATGTCTGGGTTTTACTGCGAGCTCATGCCTTTCAAAATCCTAAATGGGAGACTTGATTAAAATTGAAATTTGAAATGGAAATGTTTGTTTGTTTGAATGTGGTAGAGTAGTAAAAATATCTCTCTATAGAGATAAGCTATATCTATCTACTGTATAAAAGATTTGACTTTAGCTGACTTGTATGAGGCCCAAGCTTGAGGCTTTTTGATTAATTAATTAATTATTATTGACTCTGGGAGATGACTCCATTGGGGATTAATTACAGGGTATTTTTGTGTTCTGTACAAAGCCCAGAATTGAGGCTGACTCTACTGAGGGAGACTCTATTTATGTGCCTTGTACAAAGCCCAAGGTTGTGGCTGATTGCTGAGGATAATTGAATGAATGACTCTATTTTATGTGCCTTGTACAAAGCCCAAGGTTGTGGATGACTCTAGCTAGGGAAAACATTATTTTCTGCCTTGTACAAAGCCCAAGGTTGTGGCAGACTCTTAAATAAACTGAGTATGGATGACTCTATGGGGAAAAGATCCTAGGTGTTAGGAATCTTTGACACATGAAAATATGGTTTATCTGCCTTGTACAAAGCCCAAGGTTGTGGCTACTGAATGATGAAGAACTCACTGGGGAAACTCTATTATCTGCCTTGTACAATGCCCAAGGTTGAGGCTGACTCTTGACAGGGGAGTTTTATTGTTTGGATGCCTTGTATGAAGCCCAAGGTTGAGGCTAACTGTTTTTGTTGGTTTTGACTCTACTGAGGAGATTTTATTTATTAAAAGACTGTTTTTCTTTGGAAGCTAACCCTTTCCAGGGATTTTGACTCAGCTGGTGAATTTGTCTGTTAAAAGACTGACTTTATCATGTTTTTGGAGGCTGACCCTTTCCAGGGGTTTTGACTCTTTTGGGGAAATTATCTCCTAAGAGAATGAATCTTTATTTTTTGACATTTTTATTAATTGACTTTGGAGGCTAACCCTTTCCAGGGGTTTTATTGAAAATGAAAGAATGTGTGGAAGCTAACCCTTTCCAGGGAATTTATGATTGAAATGGATGGCAGAAAGATTATCTAATGGAGACTTCTTGTTTAAAGCCCAAGATGAAGGCTGACACATGCTGAGGAGAAAATAAACATAGATCCTAGACTCTGCTAAGGAAGATTGATGAAGATAAGGGTGACAGAGACTGTCCATGTCTCTCATTCCAAAAGGTGTACTCAATGCAAAATTGAGACAAACTTAGCTTGTTTAAAGTCTGGTTTAAATTGGAAGAAACTCACCAGGGTAGGCTAAAAGGTGACTAAAGACCTGTTCCTATGTTTATAAGAAACCTGATGGGTCCTTGTATACAAGCTCAAGAGGAAGCTGGAAATGCTTTTAAGAAGCCTGTGGGTCCTTGTACAAAGCCCAAGAGGAGGCTAATCGAGGGTCCTTGTTATAGCACAAGAGAAAGCTATGTAGTTTTGAACTTATTTTGGCTCTAAGCAAATGGGTAAGAGGTTTCACCGGGAATAATTCCTCTTTGGGTGGATGTGTCCTATTATTTGGATTCTAAGGTTTTTACCAAGATGTTTCACCGGGAATAATTCATCTTGGGGGTTTGAACTACAGATCTCTAATTAGGAAAGAGCCTTCACCGGGAAGACATTCTCAATCCTAGGCCATATTCCTATAATATATATATAGTTTAACTGTCCTAGGGTTTATACTCAAACGTAGTTCTAAACTAATATATGCACAGTTTATATTTGACAGTAATTTAAATAAAGACTGTAAATTGAAAGCTTGTAAAGCCTAACCTGGATGGAGTGGAGGCCTTTGGAGAAGTATGTACAGAGCCTCAACAGTAATTGGTGGATAACAGTTGAATATATATATGATAAACAGTTAAGGGTTTTTGAAAACAGAAGAAGTGAAGATGGACAAAGGTCACATAGGTATCTGAAGAGTTTCACCGGGAATAATGCCCTTCAAATACCAGAAGAATGTTTTGAAAACAGAAAGAAGATTTTGAAAATACAGTTTTAAAAACAAGCTAAGAAGAGAAGGTTTTTGGGACTTACACTCTATTAGAGGCCCAGTACTTTACAGTACTGGTGTAAAAGCAATTTAAAAAAATGATTTGGAATAATACAAGGTTTTGTTGTTTGAAAACCTTAATCATTTGATTTATTCGGAGATTGAAAACAGTTTTGAAATTTGACGAAAAGTCAACTTAATTAAGGTAGAGATGAAGATCTATGCCTAATTAAGACCTAAACAATTAGGGTTTTATCATAAACTTTATTTACAACATGATTAGGTTAAAACAAAGTGAATGTATATATTTAAAGTTTTTAATAAAGCACTTAAAACATATTATTTTAAACCTAATAAAAATATATGAAATAAATAATATTTTTATGATTTTTTGATTATTCACAAAATAGATGTATTAAATGACAAGTGTGTGAAAAATGAAGTGAAAATAAATTAGTTTGATAGGTTAATTAATTGTGTGAAGTTGTGAGAAAATTGAAGGAAATAAGTGATAAAAAATAATGTTTTGTCACCTAGAGGGATTGAACTCACGCCCTCCAAGTCACTAACCCAAAATAACACCACTGGGCCAACGCGCGCTTGGTGTTATTGTCACACATCCAGTTCATTATATTTTCAAACAAGTGGTTAATCATGGAAAAATAAAAGAAACAAAAAGTCTGGGGCGAGGGGGATTCGAACCCCAGACTTGAGGCATGAGGAGACTAAGAGCGCATGCGTGGCCACTGGGGCAAGTTATTCAGTCGTTTATAAAACACCTATCATTAAATATAAAATAAACTCTACCCTGAGGTTTGAAATTTGCGCGCCACCACCATTGTCATCTTCTTCTTCAAGCTCCAACAATTTGAATTTCTGAACTCTCTCAATTCTCAACCATTTGCAACGATATAAAGACCAAACTTGCTCTAAATTCACTCACGATTCTAGATATGTAACTATTATGAATTTATATTAACTATATCTACTGAATTATCTAAAATACGTGAAGAACCCTAAAATTTGGAATTCAAATTAAATGACTATACTGAAGCATAAATGACTGATGATAGAGGGTTTTTAATCCTCTTATGATGCTGAATAGAATGGTGTTGAGTTTTAGCCAGAAAGATACACGAATTAGAGGGATGGAGTTGAGAAACTTACCTCTGAAAATGAAGGTCGTGAGGATGTTGGAGAGCACCTGGGCTTGAATGAATGATCTCAATAGCTTCCTTGAGACTCAATGATGCTAACTGAATGCTTATTGGAGCTTGAATCCTTCTGAATTGCTCTATGGACCTCCCTCGATTTCAGCTTCAAGTGAACATGGAGGGTGATGATTCTCGAGTTACAAATGAGCTGCAGCCACCTGGTTAGCTTCACTATGACCTGAGGAGTGTGTCTGGATGATTGGCTTGGCTTGAAAACTCCTGAATTACTCCATGGTCCTCCAACTGCAAGTGCTCCAAATGAGAGGTGAAGGTGATGATTCTCCACGCCCAGAAGTGTTCCAGAGGTTTGGATCACTCCCAAATGCCTCCCTCAATGTGTTTGAATACTTATTTTCAAAGAGAGAGCTTTGGTTTGAAGAATCCGAGTCTTCTTGCCAAAGGACCTTTGAAAAAACTAAGTATGAAGAAAGAAAAGAGAAAGCAAGAATTCTGTTGCTTTGGTGTGTTTTTTGAATGAGAATGAGGCCTCTATTTATAGGCAATTGGTTCAGTACTGATTGAGAGAGTGAGCTTGCTTAGTGGGAGAGTTTTGGTTTCTTAGCCATGAAGAAATTCAAAGAATATCCCAAGTGCAATGATGAGAATTTTGATTCCATTTGATCAATCCTCTAGCCCTCGATTTTGCTTGATCTTAGGGGACAATTCTGAGCCAGAAATAAGCTCTAATTGGTTGGTGAGAAGATTCCTTGGGTGATTCATCAATTTGCCATAAATTCACAAATGTAATCATTACATAATCACATGTTCTTGTTTTTAGAATCTTCTTCAATTCTTATGGCATGGTGAAAATGAATGCATGGCATTGTTTCAGATATGTTATGGGTCGTGTAGCATCCATAATTGAGGTCATGTGCACAAAATTTCAAAGTTCAAAAATGATGCATGACCTATAATTTTACTTCATGAGGCCAACTTTGAACAAGCATAACTCTTAGCTCAAATTGAATTTGGAGAAGGTTGAACACAATTTGGAAAGCCCTAAACATCTACTTCAAATCATTAGTTTATGTCTTCTTCAGAATCATTTGGGAAATTTGTGAAAAATGAGCCCAAAGTTGGATGAAAACTAGGTTAAAACACTTAGAAAATTTTCTAAGTGTTTATGACCTAAAACTTCAAAATTTTCAAAACCCTTAAATGGTTGATCTTTTGAAAAAAGTTCTTGTGTGAGATGTTGTTTTATTTTGCAAGATCTACAACTTTCATGTTGGAAGTTTTTTGAGTTGTGTAGGTGAAATTTTGAGTTCTCACCATGCCCTCAAAAACCCTAATTCCCGACTTTTTGCTCCTTGATGAATTTCTTTGAATTTCTTTGGTCAAATGACTTTGACATCCATATATTGATGATATTGATCTTTGAAAGTCATTTTTTGACCAAAAACCTTAAAAGTCAATGATGATCCCACACAGTTGACTTTTCCTGACAAAGTGAATTTTTGGGCTTTTGTGTAGGAACAAGATCTTTTCCTCAAATGAATGATGTAAATGGATTATATTGAGGTAGTAGAGACTCTTGAATCATGTCTTGAATTTTGGATTCATGCCCTGATTAAAAAGTCAACTATCTTGGGGAATTAGGTCAAAAACCCTAATTGTCGACCAGATGAGAATGATGACTGTAGACTTTGAATTGAGGTGTGATGTCCAGTGGATCTTGCCATATGGGTTATTTGAAGATGATTGATGTCTTTGAATGATCCCCTGGGGCTTTTTATGGTTTCCCAAAGGTGATCCCTGATTTTAGTCCTTGATAAGGCTCAAAACCCTAGTCTGTGGATCTGAGTAATTCTGTGTTTAGATGACTGGGTGTCTTAATCAATCATAGGTGAAATAATGAAGCTCTTGAGTCTCATGATTGTGTTAGAGACTAATCCTCCTATTGATTGATCCTTTGCCTGAGTTTTCTTGTCTTTGAACACCCTCGATTGAATGTCAGGTTGCTCTGGGTACTTGCTTTAACTTGATGAAAATCCTGAAGATATGTCATCTCAGGGGGGTCAAAAATTAGGGTATGACAGATGCCCCTATTTAAGTTTCTTTTATCTGGAGGGAGAGAGATTGAGATCTTGATCTCTCATGCGTAAAAGAGACTTAAATATCAAAGAATGCCCGAATTTTGGGCGCTCCTGAGATGATAAAATCTTTGCATGATTTGATCCCGTTGTCGCACTTGGCGGGGGATGAGGAGACAAACTCCTGTAGAAATACTTGATGTGGATTCTGGAGAATGGATGGCAATGTAGGATGCGCAATCCATCTTCTTTAACTAAGTGTTGATACTTAGAAAAAGGTAAACAACCTCCTCTCGTTCCGGATGTCCAAATCTCGAAACTGGTCTCAGTTGCGTTTGGACAATATCTCAGATAAAGAGAAAAGCTCCAAAGGTTTGTTTCCTCATCAAACTTCTTACCAGCACTTGGAGGTAAGATACCATTTGACGGTAAATAAAGAAACTTCAAAGGTTTGTTTCCTCATCAAACTTCTTACCAGCACTTGGAGGTAAGATACCATTTGACGGTAAATAAAGAAACTTCAAAGGTTTGTTTCCTCATCAAACTTCTCATCAGCACTTGGAGATGAGATACCATTTGATGGTAATAAAGAAACTTCAAAGATTTGTTTCCTCATCAAACTTCTCATCAGCACTTGGAGATGAGATACCATTTGATGGTAATAAAGAAACTTTAAGGGGTTGTTTCCTCATCAAACTTCTCATCAGCACTTGGAGATGAGATACCATTTGATGGTAATAAAGAAACTTTAAGGGGTTGTTTCCTCATCAAACTTCTCATCAGCACTTGGAGATGAGATACCATTTGATGGTAATAAAGAAACTTCAACATCTTCCCTTTTTACCTGGCATCTTTGAAAGATTGTCATATGGGCCCGCGCTCTTTTGAGGGGCTAATGACTTTGTTCGAAGGCGGACGAACTGTTTTCGGGGTGAAAACTGCCATTCGTCGACTGGTGCCTGGGGAATCAACAAACTGTTTTCCTAAGAGGAAAACTACCATTTATCGACTCTGTGGGGAACTAAACATCCCTGAAACAGACAAACTGTTTGAAGAAACTGCCATTTGTCGATCTCTTGAGTATTTGGCAGACAAACTGTCTTTTATTGGGAAAAGACTGTCATTTGCCAATTGCTAGGGGAGCAAACTGTCTTCTACTGGGAGAGACTGCCATTTGTCGACCCTGTCATGAAAGAAAGTGAGCGAACTGTCTTCTGCTGAAAGAGACTGCCATTTGCTGACTTTGTCATGATAGAAAGTGAGCAAACTGTCTTCTGCTGAAAGAGACTGCCATTTGCTGACTTTGTTGTGATAGAAAGCGAGCAAACTGTCTTATGCTGAAAGAGACTGCCATTTGCTGACTTTGTTGGGGAATCTGAACTATCTTCTGGACGAAGACTATCATTCACTGACTCCGCTGGGGATCGTGAACTATCTTCCTGGATGAAGACTACCATTCACTGACTCCGCTGGGGATCGTGAACTATCTTCCTGGGTGAAGACTACCATTCACTGACTCCGCTGGGGAATTATTTGTCGATCTGCTGGGAGATTCTGAATTATTTTCTTTGATGAAGAGTGGCACTTCTTGACCTTGCTGGGGAAATACCAAACCTCTAGGGAATTCCAAAATGTGAAGCAGACTATCTTATCTGAAGAAGACTGTCGAATGTCGCTCTATAGGAGAATCTCGACTGAGGAATTCCAAAAATGAACAAACTATCTCTTTGAGGGAGACTACCATTTGTTGACTTGCTTGAGGAGATCCTTGTGTATGAACTGTTGTTTCGAAGGAAAAAGTTTCTCCGGAACTTGCAGGGGAAACTTGAGTTCATGCCTCTATGACTTAGGCATTCATAGGATCAAAGTCTGATTCGACTATGCAGTTATGATGTAATGTATGCATGAATATTATGATAATGATAAAATGTAAAGTGAATGTGAATGGAATTGTCGCAGATGTAAAATCCTATGATACGACTTGAATTCTTGTGGATCAGAAGAGGTCCTCTTCTTGTAGTTCGAACTCTGTTGGGAATACCTGGTTATCAGTTGTCCGCTGTCCGAAGTGAGTAATACGAATTGAAGTGAAGATCCGTCATCGGCAGATGTTCGCAAAGCGACCTCATGGGGAAATATTGGTTCCCGGAGTCTCAACCGTTCTCGGAGAAACTGTTTGCATTCTTCCTATTGTTTGTAAACCTTAGAAAGAAATTTAACCTTTATTTTTGCAAGTAAAATTCATTTTATTTTATGAAAACATTTGTTTCAAGAAAATGACTGTTTAAACTTAAAATGCATTTCAAGAAACTGAATAAGACTAGATTGCAAAGGAAAAGCACAAGGCTCAAATTATTATATATGGAATGGTAATCAGCCAAATGCTTGATTCCATGGAGTATTTACAAAGTTGGTAATTGGTAATTTTCGGGAAAAGGGCTACGATGAAACGTGACAACCGTTATCTTTCCCTTCCACTCCGAGTTGCGCTGTATTCGTGCTTCGTAGAAGATGACCTACTGCTGATGAATACTCCGCTATGGATTTTGAATGATCAAGTTTGTCCTGAACACAGTTACTTGCCATATATCCCTAACTTTTGCGTAAACTACCCCTTTCGGGTTTTAAGTCTACCGGGATTGATTAATGTATATTTTTTTATGTCTCTAATTTTTGCCTGAATCGCCCTTTCGGGTTTTCGATTCACCGAGACGCTCTTTTTTGCCTAAGTCGCTCTTTGCGAGTTTTCAACTTAGCGAGCTGTTCTTTTGATTATTTAGGCGAAGTATTTCTTGATTGCGTCGACGTTCACAGGACGGGTGAATTCTTCTCCATCCATAGTCGTGAGTATTAAGGCTCCTCCTGAGAAAGCTCTCTTGACCACGTAGGGGCCGTCATAATTGGGAGTCCATTTCCCTCTCGAATCTGTGAGAAAAGATTGAATCTTTTTTAGTACAAGGTCGCCTTCTTTGATTGTGTGAGGTCGAACCTTTTTGTCGAAAGCTTTATTCATTCTTTGTTGATATAGCTGTCCGTGGCATAAAGCTGTCATGCGCTTTTCTTCGATTAAGTTCAATTCATCGAATCTGCTTTGACACCACTCGGCTTCTGTTAATTTTGCCTCCATCAAAACTCTCATTGATGGAATCTCAACCTCTATAGGTAGGACTGCCTCCATGCCATATACAAGGGAGAAAGGAGTTGCTCCAGTCGAAGTACGTACTGATGTACGGTAACCATGAAGAGCATACGGGAGCACTTCATGCCAATCTTTATAAGTGATGACCATCTTCTGAATGATTTTCTTGATGTTTTTGTTAGCTGCTTCTACAGCTCCATTCATCTTTGGTCTGTAAGGAGATGAGTTGTGATGTTCGATCTTGAATTCTTCACAAAGCTCCTTCATCATTTTGTTATTCAAATTTGACCCATTGTCAGTGATTATCTTGCTAGGAACGCCGTAGCGACAGATGATGTGATTCTTGATAAACCTGACGACAACTTGTCTTGTAACGTTTGCATATGAAGCTGCTTCAACCCATTTGGTGAAATAGTCTATGGCTACCAAGATGAAGCGATGTCCGTTGGACGCTTTTGGTTCGATCATTCCAATCATGTCGATTCCCCACATGGAGAAAGGCCAATGGGAAGAGAGTATGTTGAGAAGAGATGGTGGCACATGAATTCTATCGGCGTAGATCTGGCATTTGTGACACCTCTTTGCGTATTGGTAGCAATCTGACTCCATTGTCAGCCAATAATATCCTGCTCTCAGTATTTTCCTTGTCATGGTATGTCCATTGGTGTGAGTACCAAAGGAACCTTCATGTATTTCTCTCATGAGTATTTCTGCTTCTTTTCTGTCAACGCATCTGAGCAGAACCATGTCGAAGTTTCTCTTGTACAGAACATCTTCATTCAAGAAGAATCTACAAGCTAACTTTCTCAAAGTATTTCTATCCTTCTTTGATGCCCCAAGAGGGTACTCTTGCTTTTGAAGAAAATTCTTGATGTCGTGATACCACGGTTTGTCGTCGATGATTGCTTCTACTGTGAAAACATGAGCGGGCCTATCCAGGCGCATAACATCGATCCGAGGAATGTCATTCCAATGATTTATCCTAATCATGGAAGAGAGTGTGGCTAATGCATCAGCCAAGTTGTTTTCTTCACGAGGAATGTGATGAAAATCTACCCTGTCGAAGAATGGTAATAATCTTCTCGCGTAGTCTTTGTAAGGAATTAGCCCTGGTTGGCGTGTTTCCCATTCTCC